>NW_020169433.1:0-7493 GCF_000988165.1 Vairimorpha ceranae
AATCTCATAAGTCTTACCACTACCTTCTGGCTTACTCCTGGGAGAGGAGGCTGGAAGTGATGTCCTCGTGGTTCTATACACGGGGTTTCCACTATATCTTGCTACGAAACAAAATAAGAAAAATGTAGTCAATGAAAGCAATTTAAACATCAGTTGGGGGTGCACTCAAGAAATGGGGCGGGTCAAGCGGATGAATTATTCCTCTGAGGGACATGCATGTACCGTAGCTGGGGTGATGACGCGAAAGCCGAACCTAGGTCCCAGTCTATCGTAAAGAAAGCAACAAGAATTGAATGCCTAGGATCCGAAGAACGCGCAAGCGTGAAGGATTTACTGCCCGCAAAGGGTTTACAGAAGTCAGTGCCTGCTGACCGTTCGCTGTATGAAGACTCTAATCTCGTATTAGACAAACATATGGTTTCTGTAGATTCAGCCATGGGCTACAGCCGCAAGGCAAATAAGGACAAAACAGGTGTCAGTGGAAGCGAAGCAACAACGGCCTCTAAGGCGATCTCGGCAGGATCAACCCAAGCTATGAGGCCCGCTAAGACGAAACTGACTTACCTGGGGGAGACTGACCCGGGGAACAGACCGAAAACGTGTAAGATGGAATGGGCGAAATTAATTGTGTACAACGTCCCAGAACTTCCTAGGGACGCCATTAGGAAAGCAGTCGCAAGACATACTTCCCTGATGGAGCAATTTATTTCCGTAACAGCACGAAGGCAACGAGATGGTGTCAGAAGATTTGACGTAATACCATTAACCCGTGCGCGTCCAACTTTGGAAGATTTACCAAGGTTGGAAGAATCACTGCGAGCGAGAGTGATAGTGGACAGACCATTCGCCGTGCGAAATGAAGCTAAAAGAAGGGCGGCTGCCAGAGGAATTATTCCTCAAAAGGCACCACAAAAGAAGACCATCAATGATGGAAGCAACATTTCGCTACTCACTCTGAATGTCAACGGACTGAGGAGTAAACTTCCAGAAGTATCCCTTCTATTAACCAAGAAATGCCCAACAATCGTGTTCCTACAGGAGACTCTTGTAAAAGAGTCAGCCCATAGGACATGGTTACCGAGCTATCAGGTAATAGAGACGAGGGATATGAAGGAACGAGGAAACCGGGGATTGGTTCTTGCAGTAAGGCGAGGCTTAGGCCTTACCCTAACGCACTATGCGCAACATGAGTGGTTCCTAGCGGGTTGTATCGAAGGAATGTCTGAGCTGCATAAGACGCCTATTAGAATGTTAGCGATCTCAGTGTATATACCATGCACAGGAGAACCTAGCAATGTTGGGGTCCGCCAAAAGAAAAAAAAAAGGAGAAGTTGAAAGCTGCGAGATTGGAGTCGATTTATCGACTTCTGGAGTACAAGAAAGTGCTAAAGCATTAGTATTGGAAGGAATTAAACCAGTTAGTGAAGTTTGTAGCTACCGCAGGGTTACAATTCACGATGATCAAGAATTGAATGATTCTTGGTCTAAAAATGTCAGCTTGTTCGAGAGAATAAGTAAAGAGGATGGCAGTATTGCCGAGAACATGTACTTTAAGAGAGCCAGGTTGATGGAAAGTCTGGTCTCTTACTGTAAGAGTTCACATAATGTGACAAGTATTCATCAGGAGTACTTAGACATCATTTATGATGAGCTCAGTAAACAGAAATTCAAGCTCAAATGCTTGAAAGAAAAGCATGAGAAGGAGTTATCTCTTATGAGAAACAATTTCGAGACCCAACTGGAAGCTTTAAAAGCCTCCAACAAAGGACTTCTGCAAAGAATCGAGAGGATCAGTGCAGAGAAAAAAGGAGATTGTGTTGAACCAATCAAAACAAAGAATGATCAAGAAATTGATCAAAAGAAAAGAAAGGAGAAGATTGGCGGCTTCTCTGGTGCTCTGGAACCAGAGCTAGAAAAGATTACTGGGAAAAGGATTCCATCATCCAATTCCTTCCATGTGTTTTTGCGGCAGGTTACTTCTGCTGTAAAGGGAAACAGAAAATTGTTAAAGAAGAACATTCTTTTAACAGAAAAGACAGAGAATGGCTGGACGGTCACTCTCAAAAACTGGAATAAGAAGTCGACCAAGGCTTCTAAAAATGATCGGGTGGTTAAACCACAAATAAAAGAACAGACCAATAGGTACTCCCCATTCCTGATTGGTGTAGAAAAGGATGTGATCAAACATGAAACTTGTGTAACCAAGGTTCAAAAGGTCACAAAACAGAAGTCAGTTAAGACTCTTGAGAAAAAGTGTGTGGTTAAACCACAAAGAAAGGAAAGAACCAATAGGCAGCCTAGAGCCCCAGTTGGTTCAAGAACTGATGTGATCAAGCCTGAAACTTGTATCACAAATAAGAAAATTGATAGGTCTCTATCAAATATAAAAGAAAATGCCAAGCCAAGATTAATGGCAAAGCAGAAAAAGAAAGGTGAAAAAGCACCTGAAAGGAAGCAGTGCCCTTCTCCTGGTAAGAAGGAAGCAAAGAAGAGGTCTAATTGGGCTGCCCAATTAACAAAAGATGAGCTACTAAGAATAGCTCTGGAAGGAAAGAAGCCCAAGGACTGCAAGTACAAGCTTGTAGTTGCTTATGGCCTTCCCGTGGTTGACCACATCAACAGGGAAGTTTGGGCTCGGTTACTGGGTGTGGAGGAGAAGTTTATTCCTCTGATAAAAGATATAAAAGATGCAGGGAGAATATTCCTTGTAAGAGACGAGTGCTGTATCCCCGTGGTACAAGCTCTGCATAAGGTCTCGGGAAATGTAAGGATATTGATGTCAGCTGATGGTGTTGCTGACTATATCTCTAAGAATAGAAGTACTTTGGTGAAGATAATCTCCGATCTTCGCCCACAATGGAGTAAGTACGTGCCTGTAGATAAGGCAATAAAGGTAATAAAAAAAGGGCTGAATGAAAATTCTAAAGTCAGCCAGAAAGAGTTTTTCTTTGATGAGGTTTCGTATGAGGATCTTAGAGGGAATCTAAAAGGCGATAATCTATCTCTAAATGAATAGTGGTCGGGAGATTATCAATAAAAGTAGTTTATTAAATAATTTTTATTTTAATAAAAGACAAGTCATTAAGCTTCTCAGAAGTAACAAAAGTTATAGTGCTATAAGTACTGCTAAAAGACTTTCTACCTGTAGAAACAAAAGGAAGAGGAGCCAAAGGAGAGTTACATCTCTATCTTGGTTCTTTCTAAAAGTTAGAATGCTTAGGAGTAGTATTCAAAAGAAGTGGTCTTTAATAAAAGTAATGGCCAATCACTTGAAAGGAGTAGAACTCCGAGAACAGCTTGCTAGGGAGTCTCCAGAACTGGTAGACTCTTTAGTATATACAAGAAAGCATCGTAGAAAAGATGCTGGTTTCACTTTCTGTGTAATAAGAAAGTCGAAAAAAGAAGAATTTCTTGAAACCATGAATACCCTTGGCTTAGAGACACTAAAAGATAATCCCACTGTTGACAGGGGAGGATTAAGGAAAGGATGTAAGATTATGAAGCAGGCAAAACTTTGTAGTCTTAACATCAACCATCTCTATGGAAAGAAGGAAGATTTAGAAATTCTTCTAAAAGTAGAGAAGCCAACAGTTTTGTGCTTGCAAGAAACCTGGAAGAAGACTTCAGGACTTACAAAGCTAGAAAAGTACATGGTTGTAGAGACACCAGCCATAGGAAAGAACAGGCCAGGGTTAATGACATTGGTTAGAAAAGGCGGAGCTGTAAGATGCACCAAAAAAGGTAATGATGACAACATACTGCAAGCAGTAGTTGAATTCAAGACTAGTACAGGATGGACCAAGATACTCGTTATCAACGTCTATGTACCACAGGACAGAGAGTTAAAACCATTAATTCTCAGTAAACTGATTAATCTTCTTAATGTTGAGAAGGATAAAAGATGCTACAAGGAGATTGTAGTCATGGGGGATATGAATACCAAGGATTCATCCCTTAAGAAGAAGCTCGTTGGTGGAGGATTAAACCCTCTACTCAACTACAACAGAATGTCAGGAACTAGAATCCTGAGCAACGGTAAAGTATCTGGAAGGCGTATAGATACGATCTTCAGAGTACTGAAACAAGATAGTGAGAAAATCAAGATCTCACAAAGATGGTCCTGAGAATCATCTACTACTTAAGGGAACTATTACTCTTCCTTCTCCAGTAGTAGAAAGTTCATTTGCTTATAATAGAGACAAGATGGAAAACTTCCTCGTAGAAGAGAGATTGAGCAATCTTTTGGATAGTAAAATATTCACAATAGAAGAACTTCGTGGCTGCTGGAACAACAAGGGGTACATCTATTGTGTTAAGTTTTGGTAAATCATTGCCAATAGCAGAAGCCGTGACTCTTCGGAGAATCTGGATCGACTTGGACAGACGGGTGTCGTCAAAGAGTATTCTCCCACCTCTTCGTTTAAGACAAATGTGTCTAAACCTGGGAAGGGTCTGGCTTAAAGCTGCATATTATGCCGCAGCATCCTGCTGGACTTCGTTGTGTTCTTAAATGGTGTATCGAGCCAGGCATTAAACCTCAAATTCTGCTGAGCGCAGGTCCTAATCTTTAGAACTAATGGATTTTAATAAACCCTACGGGGTTCCCCATCTTCCTACAAGCAAGGCCTTGGTGGTATGCTGGTGTGTGTCACTGATTATTTGATCTTAAGTTTTGGTGCCGTAGAAGCTTTGGATCACGTCGGTTATACACCCCGATGGGGTGTATAACCGACCTGGTATTTTTTTTTATTTTTTAACCCGTAATGGCAGAAGGAAGAGAGCATCTAAATAGGATTTTAATCGCTGATCTTCGAGCTTATTTCTATGACTTTTAGATGGAGAATTCACATATGCAGCAATCTTGCCTTCATTGTGAGCAATTTATGAAATTAAAAAGATCAAAAAAAAGTTGATAAATTTGAATGGAGACGACTTAAGTATCAGAAAACACCCAGTTTAATATATAATACGAGTCTAGCAAATTTTAAAACCAAATTACACGTTATTTGGGTTGTAATTTGTTATCTATCTATTGGATTACAAAACTGTAAAATATTGCTTTTAACTAATATATCAAAAGATACTTTAATAAATATCTGAAGAATTTTTTATAGCAAAATAGGGCAGCATTGTTTAGATAATTCTATTAAATTAGGAGGCCCCGATGTCGTAGTACAAGTAGATAAAACAAAGATTAATTATAATGTAAAAAATCATAGGGGCAGGCCTGTTCCGCCCTGTTGGGTATTCTACATTGTTGATACGTCAAATCGCCCGGCGTTGGGGTTTTGCTGCATTGTTTCTGATCGTTCTTCCAATACTTTAATTGATATAATTTCTAATGTAGTGGTACAAGGTAGTATTATTTGCTCAGATGAATGAGCTTCTTATGTATTATTGGGTAGGAATCAAGATTTGAGCATAGAACCGTTTGCCATAAATATAATTTAATCAATCCGGCAGATGGAACCATACACGATATGTAAAGTCATATAATAATTGATTAAAGTTGGGTATAAAGCGAAGAAGAATCTCACGTTGGAGCAGAGAAAATTATTTTTGCTAGAATTTATGTTTAAAGAATGTCTTTCGTCAGATAAATTTATGCCTTACATTAAATTATTTAAGTGTTAATCTTTTTTTTTACGGGGTGTATAACCGACCCGATCCGAAGCCTTCTTATATAATAATAAACTTATTTTATTCTTATTTAGTTTTTCAAAAAATCTGTGATAAATAAGGAGAGAGTATTAAATGAGCTTCTAATTATTATAAGAGTTACTAAGATGAGAGTACAGGTAGATTCGATTAAAGTAATTTTTTAATATTTTCAAAAATTTGTTTTTTTTTAAGGCAAGCTATATCGGTAAATGGCCGGAAAGCCTTAGTACTTTGGTTAGTTCCTTTGACTATGGCTACAAAACTATATGTCATAAATATAATTTTGTAGATCAAATGGTGGTGTACACACATAGAACGTCGAAACATACAACAATAAATTAAAAATCAAATAAAAGCAAAAAAGGATTAAAACTAGAGCAAAAAAAATTTTGTTAGAATTTATGTTTAGAGAACGCCGTGTCACCGACTCATTTATGTTTTTTATTAACTTATTAGAATGTTTTTTTAATTTTTTTTACGTGGGCGCCGGGACCCTGATCCAAATAGCCTAAGAAAAGGCCCGTAAAAGTTTTTGAAATTTTCATCAACTCCAAAATGAAACGGGAAAAGAGGAATTTGGAAAAGTTTTTTCTGTAGACAATTTGACAAAAAATTCAGATTAAAATCTAGAAACAAAAATTCTATATGTTGGATTTACATTGATAGTAATTGTAAATTGTCGTACCATCAAGTATCGATTTTGCATTTAACGTTGTTTTATCTGTCCCCAGAAGCATTCACAACCACAAAGCAACTGCGATGCTGAAGCCGGGCGTAGTTTGTAAATACAATAAAAAACAATAAGTTGTAACGGTGGTTCCAGAAAGGTTATTTATTCCGTTATACGAGGATGTAATATTATGGCACTTACAATTATTGTGGGGGTTGGGTGTATATTTAGGTTGTTAAGATACCACAGGCAGAACACCATAATTCCTTTAATATATCCAAATCACACCCCCAAAACTTAGTTCACTACTACTTAATACACATATCAGCCTGCCATTTTTCCAGTGTGGGCCGGAAAATTATAAAGATTTTGTTAAAAACGACGATGTTTTAATTTTTTATTCTATCTACACCACTAATAATTATAAGCAAAACGATGTATATGCAGCAAACGGGACGTTTTTGACGGAGCCAACATCCTGCTTACATTTATATACCGTGTCCTGTGTTCGTTATTATAATGTATTTCCTGCGATGTTTGCAGTATTGAAAAATAAGAATTTTTAAACCTACACAATCCTGTTTACTTTGTTAATAGACATTTTGGTCCCTGTGGTAAAATTCCAAAATTTAAAAATTTTTATCTTTATAAATTTTCTAGAATTTTATTTTCTATAAATAAAAATTTTAGAAAGAAGGTTACACAAAAAATTTGGCCAAAGAAACTTTTAAAGGCCTCCTTTTGAGGGTGTTTATTTTTTTTAACCCCCAATTTTCATGAACACAATGAAGAGAAAAAATCAGAAAACAATTCGGATTTCCACCAAATTTAAATAATTTTCTGATTTTTTCTCTTCATTGTGTTCATGAAAATTAGGGGTTAAAAAAAAAAAAATTTCAAATATTTAATAATATCTAATAAAAGTTCGGTTAAAGAGACCATATAACTGACGCATTTGAGGGTCTTTAATTTTTTTTAACCCCTATTTTTTTAATGCAAAATAAAAGAAAAAAATATAACAAATAGAAATAATTAAGTAATTTTTTATTTATAAGTATAATAAAAATCTGACTAGCATTCTAAAACTTTGGTCTTTATAGATTCTTTTAAACTTGAACAGATTTAGATAAGGTATTATTTGATTAAAATTTTTATTCCTGTT
>NW_020169434.1:0-7482 GCF_000988165.1 Vairimorpha ceranae
TTTGTCAAAAACGCTTAAAATTTATAAAAATCTTGTTTTTTATTTAACAATTTTATTTTTTGTTGATCGTACAATTTTTAAAAAATTTATTTAAAATAAATTAACTTTATATAAAAAAAATAAAGATACCCCAACAATGCAATACTTATTGATACTTTTATCCCAAATTGTATGTACCAATGAAAAAGTTGATGAACGAGCATCAAGAAGTTGTGGAGGCAATGTTAATCCAGTAATCGACCCATTAATGAATTCTAGTGATAAGGATTCAGAACAATCGCATTTGTATATTATGAACGGGTTAGTGGCATTATTACAACAACAAGAATTGAGAATGAAAAAAAAGGATTTGGAGATTAAAGAGCTTAAAAGATCTAATGAAGACAAACAGGATCGCATAAATACGTATAAAATTATGTTTGAGCAAAATACAGGACTTGAAAACGAACTTAAAAAAAGGAAGGAAATCCTATCTGAAAAAGACTTTGAAGAATACAAATCTATTTGGTATGATGCGCTTAGAGCTAGAGATAATTGTATTGAACAACTTTTAAATAAAAGCGAAAAGGGAAAAAAGAGCAAACTTGAATTACTTAAGGGATGTGAAAATTTGTTTAAACATTTACGAAATAAATTTGAAAATGATTCTAGTGGGCACGAGCAAGACGATAAAACAGCGAGCTCATTAAACGATTTGTCAGATGTTAATTGCAGCAAATCGCATTCTGGTCCAGATAGTTCGCAAAGTATGGAAACTAGTGAAAATCAAGGAAATACATTTGTATCTGAATTAAGGGCAATGATTAAAGAGTCTTTCAACAATTCTGTGGAAGAGTCAAATCTGAAGGTAGATTCTGATGAATTTTTTAGCCTTGATACTTTGTACAAGGCTTTAAAAAAAATTCAAATTGAAAAATCATTGAAATGTAGTAAATTGCTACATAGTCGTCGCCGTAGTAATCAAACAGACGGAAATTTTGAAGAAGAAAATGAAGGAAGCTCGGCTTCAAAAAAAGCAAAGAACAGCCATTAAATTTTATTTTGGAGTGCTAATTTATTTTGTTTTTAAATACAATTCTACTTTTTTGTTTTGAAAACGTTGCTGTTAAGTTAGCAAAAACGAAGCATGGTCAATCATTAAAAACAAGAATTAATTACATTTACTGGATTTAACCCAAAAAAAAATTGGTAGCTATAAATATAAGCTACTTTTTAAAGCTATTTAATAAGTTTTTAACTTGTTAAAAGTATTTATTATAAAAAATAATATCTGTTGACAAATTGTCAAATTTATGTATATAGAGATTAAAGTAACTTTATATATTTATAAGAAAGGCCTGGTTAACTTAAGACATAAGAAATTAATATCACTAATTATTCTTTTTAATTTTATTAAAAATGAAATAATATTTAAAATTTATATACAGCATGTTTTAAGACTCAAAAGATAGTCTTTGATACAGCTTTTAAATTTTCAAAAGCAATTGCAATATTTGTACAAGAACTTATTTATGTTACTATTTTTAATAAATTTAGTGAATTAGGTATAAAATTATGTAAAGTTGAATTGTATATTATCCATACAGATATAAAGAGAAAATATAAATTAAATTCTTACACTGTGGTATACTACTACATTGTTGTCAAATATATTTTTATATGTAACAAATTAATTTTTTTTTTATTTAACTAATTTTACCCTATGAGGTAAATTTTTAGGAAATAAAATATAAAACATACATGTTTTTTGTACCTGCAACACTAGAAGCAACTTTCTGTAGTACACTTGTCGTGTCCACAATTGAGCATCCATCCTCTCTCCAACCAAGTTTATATTCAAGTAATATGCTTTCAAGCGTCTATTTATTATCCTAAACTGAAAATGTGCTTTTTTTGTCTATATTAATCTCTTGCATATGCTTATTATAATCTTTTGTAACTAAGATATTCCTAGTCATTAAAGATGGAATTATTCTAAACTTAAATTTAGGTATAAATTCCAATTTCCTTGCTAGCAACTCGTATTTTTATATTTTTTCTAATTATACTATTTGTAAATTATTAATAATGGCTGTTATTCGTACTTCATAAGAGTCATACCTTTCCTCTTCTATTTAAATATTTTTAGTTTATAAGCGTTAATTTTTACATCATTGGATATTCTAGTGTGGCACTATTTGCAGATAGGCAATTAAAGCTAAGAAAAGCCTAGATAATTACGTGGTTTACTTGTGAAAATTAATTTATTGTATTGTTGTTTATTAAAATGTCCTTGTCGGTCATTGTAGTACTTCATGTAAGGATTCATCGACCTAACCGTTTTATTATTTTTTTAAAAATTCATTCAGGGTAAAATTTAAAAAATTATTCTTGTTAGGATTAAATTTCAATGATCAAAAATGTCATTTCATTGTCTAATACTGATAGGTTTAAAACCCGGAAACCCCTATTTGATGTATTTTATGACATTTGTATGAATAAAACTTTGGAAACAAAGGAATTAGATTATTAAAAACCAATATTACAACAATTGTTACAGTGAATTTTCTTAAAAAAGAAAAAAATAACTTCTGTGAGAGATAATAATGTCACCAGAATTCTGGTGGGCGGGAAATGCATTAAAAGAAGAAGAAATATTTGTATTGTTCATGTTTATTTATTAAATTTGGCTTAAATGCTTTTAGCTTTGTGAAACGTTATACATTAGATTTGTTTTGTTAATTTTCTTAATCTTTTTTTGAGCTTGATAATTAGAGGATTTAAAGCTACCGCAGACGACAAGTACTATTTCAAAACCACAACATAAAAGCTATTTTTTAGGCGTGAAATATGTCAATACTTTATTTAATGATGAAATTTAAATTATTTTATTAGACAAAGATGTTTTATAAAATAGATTAAGCTTTTTTATTACAATATTAACATTTATTTTAGATATATAGGTAAGAGCTAAGTTTTGCATATTAATATTCAGAACAATTTATGTGAAAACGATATACTAAGATAGATATAAATTTAAGCATTTTTCAATGATTCTTAATAAATTTTTTTACATTTTTGACTCGTTTTAGATTAATTTTATAACAACAAATTAAGAATTCATTTATTAAAAATAAAATATATATACATTATCATAAATTAGAGATTGTGAGATTATCACATAAAATACTATCACTTTTATTATAAATGTAGTTGAATCAATTAATTTTATGATCAACATAAAAAAAGCTACACCTTTATTAAAACTGCCTGTGAGTTATGCTTTAGGTAATAGTTATTAAGTTAAAAAATCAAAAGCCATTTTCATTAAATATTTATTTGATTTCATCTTAGTATTATTTTTAGTTATTTATATGTGATTCTTTAATTACATTTTGAACATTTTGTTAAAACCAAAAATGTTCAAGATTCTGTAATTCTTTAATTTTAAAGATAATACTAAGTTGTACACAGAAGCACGATAGAGAGATATGGGGAGTTAAAGTACACAATTTTTTATGTTCTTGATATCAATGAACATATAAATGTCCAAATCTTTTTTTATTTATCGAAAATTTTTTAACACATACATTTTAAAACATATTAAAATTATTTTACGACATTAATATATTTATTTGCTTGTATTGATAATCTTATATTAAGCCGCGTTTTTATAAGAATAAAGATTTATTTTTTTGAATTTTATGCATCTTCTTTATTTTGACTTTTATTTTCCCGTTAGAAAGTTTAAAATAAAAGCAAAAATATGTATGTTTATCGTTTTCCCCTTCAAATATTTTTACTTTTAAGTTTTACAAAAACTTTATTTAAATAATTATTTTTAATTAAGTAAAAATTATATTTTTGCTTTTACTTAAATAAATACTGTTAAAGTTTTGTTAGAAGAAAGTTGTTTGCAACTAAATCAAAGTTGTTATGATACAACTAGAACATGATTAAGTTTTAAATTTATTTGTATACACCTAGTTTATTTATTTACATAATCATTTTTCTAAGAAAAATTGTTTTTACTATTAGATCCTATTCATTAAGTTTCAGCACTTTAATCTACCAATTGTTTGTATTGTTGTTTGATTTAATTAATTTAAAAATATAAATACTTTTTTAACTGTAACATTTACAGAGCAATGTGGGCCCAGACATACGCAACTCAAATAAACGACCTTACATTAAAAGCTTTTGTAAGCCAGCGAAAATTTTTAAAAAATGTTATAAATTTACATTTCCATGTTTTTTTTTTCTAAATTTTCTTTTTTTGATCTTACAGATTTAAATATTTATTAAAAAATATATTAAATTTGTACATACAAAATTCCAAAATGTCCCCTAATAATGTTATACCTTTTGATGCTTTTGGCCAAAACTGTATGTTTTAGTGAAGATGTTGATGAACAGGCATTAGAAAGTTGTGGTGTCAATATTAACCCGATAATGAAACGATATGCTAGTATTCTTGAAAATTATCTCAATAAATGTTATTTGTCTATTTTAAATGAGTGTAGAAATAAAGTATACACAAAAGAATTAATAATTGAGGAAAAAGATTATATAATTAAAATGCTTCAAAAAATCGACGAAGATGGAAAGGATCCTTCTAATGTGTCAAAAGGTATTGTAAAATTAATTAAAGAACTTAAAAGCGAACTTGAAGTAACGAAGAATGAACTATCTGAATGTAAAAAGAAGCATGATGACAAAATGCAAACTTGTCTAAATGCGCTTAAAGATAAAGATGCTTCTATCATACGAATTCAAGAAGAATTACAGAACAAAAAAAAAGAATTGTGTGAACTTTTAAAAAACAAAATGGATAAAGGTAAGGCATCTGAATCGATTGTCAAGGAGAATAAACAAAACAAAGAAACAATAAGTTCATTGGGTGATCCTTCAGATGTTAATGATAGCAAATTGTCTCTTAGTTCAAAAAATGTTCAAATCATTGCTTTAATTAAAGATTTACGAAAGAAATTAAAGTTTGATTGTAGAAATACATTATCATCTTCGAAGGTTTGTACAAAAAAATCAGTTCCTATACAGAATTATGATGAATTTACTTATAGCAATGGCTCTTTTAACAAATCTTATAAAGAGATTTTAATTAAAAAATTATTAGAATGTAATAAAGTGCAGCATGATCGCCATCGTAAGCGAGCAGGCGAAAATTCCGATGAAGAAAATGATGGAGATTTAGCTTAAAAAAATGCGAGAAAATGTTATTAAATTTTTATTTTTAAATACGATTTTGTATTTTCATTTTAACAAAATTTCTTTAATTAAGTTTGCAAACGTAAAGCATTAATTAATTAAAAGTTAATTTATAACCAAATTGATCACTATATTTGTTGGAAGGCTAGATGCTAAGGATATTCAGAAAGAATATGATTGGCCAATTTAAGTATTTACTTATATTTTAAAATAGCCCCACGTTTTTGGACAATCGCCTTTTACATAAAAAAATTAAGAAAATATTTATAATATAGTTTATTTATTACGCAACCCATAAGCACAAGGGAGCGTTTCAATAATGTTCGTAAAATCTTCTTTATTAATTTTGATTTATTTTTAACGATATAAGAAGTATTTGTAGCAGAAGTAGTACTAGTTGTTACCCTTAGCAGAGTAATCTACAGAGGAATACTGTCTTTTATTAAAAACAATTTTTTTTGGCATCCTTTTGATATTCTTATTTCTTAATTACTTTTTGATTTGATACAAAACGTCTTACTAATCTTCTTAGGTTTGAGGCTGTAGTTTCAGTCTCAATACCGATTATTTAATTGCCGACGATAACAAATACTTTTATTATGTTTAATATGTAAAATTTATGTGTTACCAAAAGTCTGTCCAGGACTGTATAGTAATTCGGTGATACGAGAAGAACTACGTTTGTTAGCCATATTTATTGATTTAGAATTTCTTTCATAGTTTTCTCAAATGATCTGTCAATAAACAGTTACAAACCATATTTCCGATGGCGGTGTCATATATAGAATATTTCGGTTTATTAACAATGATATTCGTGTACGTATAAAAAAGTTAAGATCACTAGAATAATTAGAATGCTAACTGAAACGTTTAATAACGTATATTACTAAAGAAACTGTTCAATGAAAGAATTGATTTTTAAAAGTTTTTTTAGTCTCGTGAGACTGTATTGTTTGCATCAACTTTATCATGCTCTTAATGTGAGGATGATTTAAATAATAGAGTTTTAATTAATGTCAAGGTTTTGTGATTCAAAGTTTTGACTGTTCAAATTAAGTCATGTAGTTTACCACAATTAATAAATTCTAAGCGCCAAATATGTTTTTAAAACATAAAAAAGGACTGTAATTTTATTCTTCACATGACATTTATTTTGCTATAATTAATTTATTTTATTTTTATCCATCAAACTTACAAAAAAGAACAATTAATTTCTAATAAATCAATTAAATTAAGCTCCTTTAGTGGCCGTAATAACACAGGGACTTTCAAATAAAATGCAATAATTTTATATTTTTTTTTGATTAAGTAGATAAGAAAATTTTTCGGTGTGATATATACACTTATAGATTAAATCTACCCCGTAATCTTATTCATTATTCTAATCTTTTTATTCAATATCAATTTACTACGCACTGCACATTATAATATAATTCACATAAAAAGTTATTCGGTATCTGACTATTGCTAGGCGTATCCAAGTAAAGGGTCATTTAATAATGAAATATAAAGAGAACAGTAACATCTCAGATTTCACGATAATTATCTTTAAATTTTTGATCTATGATATTGTGTTATTCTGCATACCACTTTTAGGATTTATTATAAAGAAAAATAATTTAGTTTCTTTAAAAAATGTTTAAATAAAATTTATGAAGAAGGTAGAGAATATATTGGGATGAATAAAAATAGCTAACATAATAAAGGAAAATTTATTAAAAATTAAGTTAAGTTTTATTTGGCCACAAATATATTTTCGGCAGTATATTTTTTTTAACAGTTAATGTTGTTAGATTAAATTTAAAATTTTACTATTTTATATAAAATACTTACAAATCAAAATAACAATAAAGGATATAAAGTTAACAACAACAATAGTACTTTAAATCTTAAAATAATAGTCTTTTGTAAAACTCTAAGAAATAAAGATTATCACGTTTAAAAAGTACTTAAGGTATAATTATTTTTTAATAAATCTTGTCATTTAATATAAAAAGCAAGTAATTTATTTTTTATATAAAATTATTAATATTTTTAATTTGTGTACTTTTGGTTAGAATATTTTTACTTTGGAACCTTTGTAGATATTCTTTTTACTTATATTTAAATTAAAGCTAGAATTTTATTTTTGCTCCTTAGTATAAATACAGTTAAAATTTTATTAATAAGAAATTATTGCAAATTAAATCACGAATTTTGTCAAAAACGCTTAAAATTTATAAAAATCTTGTTTTTTATTTAACAATTTTATTTTTTGTTGATCGTACAATTTTTAAT
>NW_020169309.1:0-72868 GCF_000988165.1 Vairimorpha ceranae
ATATAATATAATCAACTATGAAAGATTGTTATTTATTTAAAAAAACGTTTTCCAAAATTTGAAAAAAGAAGGGTTAAAAAATAAATAAATATTCAGATTCAAACTTTTTATATATATTGATGACTAGCTAACGCTATTCCGTTTGAAACGGGGTCATAAATAAATAATATTCTTATTTTACATTTTGTACATGTTTTTAGGCTTGGGCGCATCGTTTAAAGTAAAAAATGTCTTACATTGACATTGTAAAATTTGCAATAGTCACCATTTTGCAATTACAAAAAAATTGAAAAAAATAAAAAATACACAAAATCTCGAAATATCCTTTTAGTAACAACTATTTAGGTGGTATTTTAGTGCTTTTAAATGAAAAATTAAAACAGAATTTCACAATTTTTAAAAAAGAAGGGTTAAAAAATAAATAAATATTCCGATTTAAACTTTTTATATATATTGATTGATGAGTGATGACTAGCTAACGCTAGCCCGTTTAAAACAGGATTTTATATAAATAATATTCTTATTTTTCATTGTGTAACATGTCTTTAGACTTGTGCGCATTGTTTAAAGTACAAAATGTCTTACATTGTAAAGTAAAATTTGCCATTACAAAAAAATTAAAAATCTTATGAAAAATACACAAAACCCCATAATATCCTTTTAGTAACAATTATATACAAATCTTAAGGTTGTATTTGCATGCTTTTAAATAGAAAATACAAAGAATTTTACAAATTTTTTAAAAAGAAGGGTTAAAAAAAAAATAAATATTTAGATTCAAACTTTTTATATATATTGATAAAATTTTATGAAAGAAGAAGTATGAATATTCATAAAAGCAAGAACACTAATGTAGGGTCTACAAAGATAGTAAAACTAATTAAATAAAAAGGATTTTTTTTATTAGTTCCATATCGAAACAATATTTTTGTTTTGGCCACCTCACTAAAGGTTACACCAGGATGGTTGTCTTCAATACAAAAAGAGTAGCAGGGTTAAATATGATGTACTTGGATTCTTGGTAGATAATAGTTATGTTGTTTCATACAACAAGTATTTTTTAAAGAGGTAAATTGTCATATAAATGCCGGGGTTTGTACTTCCATTAAATCAGTAAAGTATATATTATAATATATTTATAAAAGTTACAATTGTGCAGAAATATAATTTACAGACAAAAATGAAGTATATAAAATTATAATTTAGGATGGGTTGCTACGCTAGAAATTTACTGGTGATTTTTTAAATATAAAATGTATGAAAAATCATAAAAAATTTATAGGCTTTCAGTACATCTACCACAAGAATAGATGATTATTTTTTAGCAAAAGAAAAGATAGATATTTTAAAAAATTTGGATTTGAGAAAATTATCCTTTAAAGTTTTTTAAATTAGTTGAAATTAATTTTAAAGCAATTTTTTTTTTAGAAATATCACTTTGCTATATAAATAAAGAAGGTCAGTGGTTATAGCGAAATAATAATTATTCTAAGATAATCATTAAACTATAACAGTTTTATCGCTAAAAAGGAAAATTAAGTTTGTAAGTGTTATAATTAAATGTTAAAGAAGCTGCATCTTTTTAAGATTTAAAAGAGTTAATTATTCTTCTTGTTCTAATACTGTCTAAGCAAGAGGTTTGCTTTCTAATGACAGCGAGTGGAATAGAGTCGTTGAAGCAGAAAGTACGGTTAAGGTAAAAACACCTTCGGATACATCTGTGCTTTTAATAGCCGAATTAAAGTCAGCAAATTTTTCTTTTATTATTATAATAATATGGCAAATGACTTTTTAGAAATAATAAATGCCATGGATAGAATATTTGTATAATAAAAAACTAAGTTAATTTTCATGAGATAACAATGATTTTTTTTGGTCTTTCAGGATCTATGACATAATGTTAATAGTATAAATGGGAAGCATAAAATGTTGTAATGTTGATAAATTAGTTCATTTTTGAATTTTAACCAAAAGATAGTTTTTGATATTATTATCATAATATAAATAAAGATGGCAATTTATTATTTTTATATGGTCCTGCTAAATCTGGAAAGATCTATTTGTACAATATATTACAAGAATACATAAATAAAAAAACAAATGTTTATTTAGATGGTAACAACTGGAATTGGTGCTGATCCGCTAAGAAATGGAAGAACGATACATTGTACAATGAAATTACTGTTTCATTGACTGAGACAAGTATTTCCAGGCAAAAGAAATGTGAAAGCATCTTTATTATTAATTGATGAAGCATCCATGTTATCGTAACAAGATTTAAATGCAGTTAAATAAATACAGAAAATTATGCAATAGTACAAAAATCTTTGGAGGAAAGACTTACTTTTGGGTGAAAATTTTAAACAGACAGCAAGTATTGCTCTTAAGGTTCTCCAGTTGATATAATATAAAATTCAATAATTAATTTCGAGCTATGAAAAAATATCAAAGTTTTAGATCTTTCAGATAATATGAGATCCAAAAATCATCCAGGTTTTACTAATTAGCTTCTAAGAATAAGTACTGAAGACAGAATTAATAAAAGCAATGAAATTGAGATTACTGAGAGGTAAATTGAAATAGAACATTTTTATGAAATAATTTATGGTAAAGGAGAGATAAGCAAAACCGTGATGTATAATATAATCTGAAAAAAGTTGTGATGTGTTTAATATAAATCTGATGAACTGACGTTTCTTTAATAAGAATTAATCAATAAACAAATAAATAAAAAAAGGGTAACGAAAAAGATTATATAACCCAATTTTAATGAATTGGTTTAACAACCACCAATGAAGTAATCAATAATACTAATACAAGGATACTTAATAATATTAAAAGAACATTTTAAACCTGAAAATTGCAGATTGAATAGAGTTTAAAGATGTTTATGAGCATATAACTTTTTCTCGAATTTATTAATACACACACCCTTCTGGTATGCCTTCTCATAAGTTTGTATTGAAGGTAGATAGAATAGTAATGTTACTTAGGAACATTAATTCAAAAATGGGGCGTTTTAATGAAGCTAGGCTGTAAATTAAAGCTCTAAAAGAAGATTGAATAATTTAAAAAATTGTTAAAGGAAGTGTAAAGAAGTTGGTAAATCAAAGAACTAGTATGATATCAAAATTGACTTTATTGGCATTTATATTAAGAAGAAAGCGGCTTTTTGTTAAATTGTCGTTTGCTATGACAATAAATTAAAGGTCAGGGACATTTTTTTCATAAAGCTAAAAAAAAAAATTCCTGATTGGATTTTCTATTATGATCAACTATATGTGGCTTTTTTTGAATAGATAAAAGTGACAACCTGTGAATTAAACTGGATGCAATTATTTAAAAGAACACAAGAAATACTATTTTTTATGCATTTTTAAAAGCGTAAAAAATGTTTTTTAGATAAAGAAATTTACTATGAACATAATCAACCTTTTAAAAATTATTAATAAAGAATATAATTACGTGATATCTTGTTCATGAAACAAAACACGTGAATTAGTACTTATCAATTTTTTTAATTTGTAAATTAAATGTTATTAGCAAAATTCTTTTTCTATTTAAAAAAATTTAACGTTTCTACCTTATCATTTTATTTGTTTCCCTTGTTATAATACCATAAACTGAATTTGGTTTGTTTAGATCAATAGCATCCATAAATTTTTTATATTCTTTAAATACAGTACAAAATATTTTTAATATATCTAAGGGTGCTTGATTAAAACCCAAAAATGCCAAACCAAACATTTTCATTGTATGCAGATTGGAATTACAAATTAATGATCTAGGATGATAATTTTCCGCATAAGCTTTGCAAATAATAAATGTATAAAACAATTCGTTCATGTTACTAACGGTTATAAACTCACATTTTGCTAAAACATTAAAAAATATTTTGACCCTTTTTGCTTCCACGCGGGATAATTTTTTTTCAAAAACTAATGATTTATAGTTTAAATATGTATTGTTAGCATGATTATTAATTTCTATAGGTAACCTTGATGTATTATATTTTAACCAAAAAACTAATGCTTTATAATAGAAACTAGATTTATCGCTAGTAATCATATCAATAATATCTTTTATAGTATCCTTAGAAAGTGCATTATACAAAATCATAATTGCGCATGCTTTTGCCGAGGTAATAAAAAAAAATTTGTCAATAAAGTTTTCAGGCTTGGTACAAATATCTTTTGATTTTTGATTTAATTTCATTTCACTGTTCCACCTAGCAGATATTATTGTCCGACCACAGTTTAAGCACTTAATTAAAGTATGATTTTTATGTTTATTTAGTTCACAAAATCTTTTTGATTGATCAATTAATTCAATATCATTGACTTTATTAAAACATCCAAATTTAATAAAATCAAAATTATCAAAATACTTATTAAACTCTTCTTATTCGATTTTATATTTAATCACTCGCAATATATTACTTTTAAAATGGCTTACGAGATTTAGATCTTTTCCTGATATTTTTATTGTAAAAAATTTATCTTTTTTAACACTTGGAATTTGAAATACTGGCTGATAATTTTCATTTAATGCCAAAAAATTCCAATAGCATCTCGAAAAATACAATAAATCTGTAATTATATTATAAATTGGATAATTACTTTTAATATCGTTTAATATTTTTTGATGTTGATTTTGTACTTTTTTATTATGTAAATTGGGCGCTTCGAAATGTAAGACAAGAATTCTTCTTCCTTTAAATTCTTCTGAGTCAAAATTTTTTATTATCTCGGTTTCTAAATTTTTTAACATATTATACACTTATTCCAATGATATATCTTGCTCACTATCAATGCTCTTGCCACTATTTTCTAACTTAAATGTTTCGCATTCAAAATTCTTATTATCATTGAAAGAAATCATATAGACAAAGCAATGATTTTTTTTTTAAAATAAGTACTTATTGGATTAAAATGTTTTTTATAAAGTCTTTTTCTTAATAAATCTTCTAAATCTTCACAAAATAAAAGACTAACTAACAATAGTATAAATTTCATGGGTATAATTTTTATAATCAATTTATACTTTTTAATAAAAAGTGTTATTTGCCATTTTTGGTAAAAATTAATATTTTTTTTGTATATAAGTATTAGAACACAAAATAAAGTTTTTAAATGTATTTAATTGTATAAGTCTTAAAAAAAACTTTAAAAATTAAAACCATTTAAAAAAATAAATATTGTTAAATTTAATCGAAATTTATGTAAATAAAAAAATACAAAGAACTACTAAAATCAAATATATTTATAATCGATAAAGTAAAAGAAAATTTTCATCATCAAAATAGGAATAACCTCCTTCAGAAATCTGAGAACCGTTGAAGTTGAGAAGAAACATAAGTACGATTTGCCGGCTAAAAAATGTAAATCTATGGACGAATATAAGACATGAATTTTATTTCCCTTGATTACCTGGGAAGTTGTAATAGCAAAGTATCATGAAATCTATAGAAAAGATATCCGTCTATACCGCTAAATTGAAGCATATGTGCAGCCCCCAAGTGTTAAAAATGACTCTTAAGAACCTGGTGCTTTAATCAGACGTTGCATTTAGATCCTTGAGAAAAAATTCTAGAATACAGTCAAGGAACCACAGGAAAGGGAGTCCTAGCCAAGAGAAGGTCAGTTGCCTTTTTGTGTAAAATACAAGAGTATGAAAATGTTATATTTAAATAAAAAATTTAATTATTTAAATTTACATCTGTCACTAAAATTTTCTTCTTTATTTTATTTATTAAAAAATATTAATAATGTTTATATTGTTTATTTCTTTATTTTCAACCATAAAATTATTAAGGTTAAAAATTATAATTATTTAAACATAGCCGATATCGATTGTAAGTGAATTATGTACGACAATCACATTCACAAATCTAATATAACAACCGTATATAAGTAAATAAGGTATTTGAAAAAAGTGTTTTTATTTGTAGCTTTTGAAATATTTAACAATTTGACAGTACTACTTAAAAATAGTCTAAATATTTTAAATATAAAAATGGCATAAAGGCTGTGAAAAAAACCAATTTTCTACAAAAATTTATTCAATCTAAAATTTTAATTTGCACCTGCATAGATACAAGACAACAAATAACAATGTATATAACTAATTGGACATCAAAACTTGCATATTGATTTGTTGTTTGACTGAAAAGATGAACCTCTTTTTATAACGAAAAAATGACATATTTTAGAAAATGTTTTAAAACAAAATTTAATACACAGAAAACCATGAACATTTAGCGAAAAAAACATCTATAGACAATGCAGTTTATTTATGTGATATCTTATATATTGGTGTGCAATAAAATTGGGAACGTGTGAAATAATAAAATATAACATTATTTAAATAAAAAAGCTTTAGACAAATATATCAAGATTAAGTTTAAACAATAATAAAAATATATTTTAAGAATTTAATTTTGATTTAAAACTATAAACATTAGTTTGACATGCTAATAATAAATTTTTTTTTGTGACACAACACACAGATATTAACATTTACATTTAGCAAAAATTTAGAAAAAATTGGCTAAATAGCATATATTTGGCTGGAAACATTAAAATTGTTTGAACTTATATGTTAATCCATAAATTTACCATTTTATAGCTTAACTATAAGATTGACTTAAAGCATAGTAGAATAATGTAAAAAAACTGGCATAAAACGGCTTGCTTGTCAAAAATATCATAACAAAAATCAATGCATACCTCTATTAATATGCAATGTAAACACTGCAAAAAAAAGTCTTGGTATATTTTGTAATAAATTAAACTTCTCTATGGAAAGTTTTTACATAAAACACATCTTAAAAAAAACATATAGAGGGTTAAAAGTATCGTTTAAAATAGGATATCTTAAGCTGGTCACATAATAGTAAAATTTTAGTTTGATTTTAACAAAAATTTTAAATATTTTTAAAAGTAGTTATTTGCTAATTTTAAAGTAAATTCCGTCATAATAATACTTTAAATATTTTTAAGAATAAATATGCGAATAGTTGTGAACATAAAAATGATTTATTTTTTAATTAGCTTATTTAAGTTAACAAATTAAAGTTTTAAATGCTAACTTAAATGTGATAATTTTAATTGTGGCTTTTGCTTTTTGATTCAACAGTTGTGATCAAAATACTTATTAAATTTCGACGTTTTACAATAATTAGTTTTTTTAGAACAACAGCTGCTATCTTTTTTATGAATTAAAATGAATCATTTTTAGTCATTTGCAGAATTTATGATATGCTAATTATTAAAAAAATAAAGCGTAAAATATAAAAAATAGTTTACAAATTTTAGCTTAGTAAGATTTTTAAATATCAATACTATATTTATGCTTTTTTTCGCTTGAAATTTTAATACAAGTAACTTAAAATGTAATAATTTATTTAATCTATAAATTTAATTGAAATAAATTAATTTAGATCTATATAGAATTACTTATTTAATTTTTACATCCCAAACAAAAGTTAAGATTGTTGTGTACAAATAAATCACAACTATCGCAGTAAACGGAATTACATTTTTCGCAAGAAAAATTTCCAGGGCTGTTACATACAAAACATACGCCATTACAACACTTCGTAAAAGGTGCTAATGGATACATATGTTGAAAAGCTTTTGCAATATTTAAAGAGCTGACAAGTTGCAATTCGCAAATGGGGCACCCCATGGGTAAAGAACAAATAAAGGTTTTACACAATGGACATTCATAACCCACACTTTGCAGTTGTAAATGACAGGCACATACGCCTTCCTCATAAATCACTTTAGGGAAGCCAAGCTTAATCAAGTTAATAGTACTACTATTAAGTTCTCCTGGTACGGTCATACACCTAAGAATGTAATTAAAGTGGTCAATATTTAGCGGAACAAAAAATTTACCACCTGTTGATTCAACAATATTTTTATAAATCATTAGTTCTCCACATAAACTAATAATATTAACTTTAATGTTATGTTTACGCAGTAAATCAATAACATCAGTGTAAGAATCGGGATCTTTTAGAACCAAACTTGACACAATAACTAAAATTTCTCTACAAAATGTATAAGATTTTATTTGGTCAATGGCATCATACAATCCATTAAGTAGTGAAAAATTTCCTTCTCCCTTCTGATTTAAAAGATCTGCAATTTCTACGCTATTTGTAGATTTTACCGTTTTTTCATTGACCGTTGAAAAAGATAATCCAGAAATGGGATTCTCAAGAAAAAAAGTTGGTATAAATTTCTCTAAAGATCTAATAACATTTTTTCTTATCGAAGGTAAATAATCGTTTTTATCTATAGAACTAGAAATGTCAATTAAAATATGTAAATGTCGCAAAACTCCTTTTTTCCTATCATTATAAACAAATTTATTCAATTTAAACTCTTTTATAGTATCACTTCTTTCATCATCTAACCAAGTTCTTTTATATTCTTTTTCCCATGCGAAACCGCCTACCATTTAAGGATACAAAAAAAAAACAAAAAAAACGACGGCGACGAGATTCGAACTCGCGAACCAGAAGGAACCAGATTAGCAATCTGGCGCATTAACCACTTTGCTACACCGCCTTAGAAAATGACAAAATTAAAATAACAAATATTTTTAAATGTTAATCTTTAATAAATCACATTTTTAGCAAATCATTAAACAAATTAAATATTAAAATGTCACTTCAAAAATATGATTTTCAAATTAAATTTACATCTAAATTAAAACAAAATACTAGAAAAAATTTGATACATAAATTCTTTAATTATTGATCTCCTATACGATTATTTTGCAATTTAGGATTGTTAATTATAAGTTTTTCCATTGCCAAGCTTTTAAAATCAAAAGTACATCCATGTTGATCATAAAATCTATGCCTATTACAGTAATTATTTCCACATCGGCATTTATAGCAGCCAACCAAATTTAGTTTTCTATTACATTTACTGCATTTATTTTTCATTGTATCAGAATGTTTTGTAGATTTTGAGCTATTAAGAATATTATCATCACATTTTCTCTTTTTTGATGGAAGTAACAAAATTTCTTTAGATTCTTCTTTTTGCTTTTTGATACAAATGCTTAGTGTGTTTTCTACCGTGTTTACCATAGCCCTACTTTATAAAAATATTTTAATATTTTTTCAAGAAAGCTGAAATTGGTAATTTATTTTATGCAAAAAGAAAAAAAACTTTTTAAAATAAAAATGCTATTGTTTTTTTATTAAACATGTTTTAAAAATCTTTTCAATAATGAGTTGTGAATTAAATTCTTAGAATGCATTAGAATATGTATAAGATGAATATCAACCTCCCCTCTGACCAAAGAATCGTTTTATAACATTAATTTTTTAAAAAACTTTCCAATATTAATTTGTGAATTAAATTCTTTTTATTGATAATTTCTAATACTGCGATTAAATATGTTAATCTTCTTATATACATTTTTTATGACTATTATAATATGTTTTAACCTTAAATGGCTTTTTGTTTTATTTTGATGCGTTTTATAAATGATTTCTGCAACATGTCATTTTTTTATTAAAATTTGTAGGCCCATAAACCATGAAATCTGACAAAACACCTAAGATAAATAAATTTATTAGACGTTTATATAAAATTGTCAATGATAATTCATTTTCTGAAATTCAATGGACTACAGACGGTCTTAGATTTTATATCACAGATAAGACTGCATTTATGCTTAATGGTCTTAAATATTTAAGTAAAACAACAGAATACAGTGCCTTTGTTCGACTTTTGTATGTTTATGGCTTTTCTAAATCAAAATCTTTAAACGCATACGAAGAAGAATATTATCATAAAAATTTTAAAAGAGATGGTGATAACTTACTACCGTGCATACAAAGAACTGTAGAAACCAAAACCACATTACTACAAAAAAATACTAATAGAACGCCTAATCAATTACAAGATCTTTTACAATATTTAAATAATCAAAATTTTAAACTTGAAGGCGAAATTAAATCTTTGAAGGATCGTGTAGATCAACAGGATTGTACAATTAATGGTTTGGTGCAATTACTTACCAGAATATTTAGGACAAATGACAGTAATAAAGACATGTTACTACCACTAAATATCACTGAACACGGATCACCTATAAATAATGAACTTAGAATAAATTATGATAAAAATCAGGTTGCACGGCTAATGGCAGATACACCAAATATTGATGGTAGACTTGAAAATACAAATATAGAATTATCTAATAACAAAAACTTTCTTTTTGATTCAGATGATGAAGATTCAATTTATAAAACAAACTTTTTTTAAAGTTAAGTTTATTTATTTTGTAAGTTATAAATTAAATTTTTAAAATATCTGTAATCTATTTATTTTATTAATAAGTAATGTACTGTACTACCTGAAAGTCAATTATCTTTAATATTAGCTAATAACATTAGAAGTGTTGTACTTGTTACATCTCCAACTGCAGTCACTATTGGCAATGATATAATACCAATGTCTCCATCATAACACTGTAAAAATTTAGCTAACATTTCTATTAATTTTAGCAACAACATCACTTGAAAAATAAAAAATAAAATAAAAAGTGCATAAAACATTAAAGATCTTTTTAAGTCAAAAATTGATGATAACAAAATGTAGAATACAATCATTAAAAATGATGTTATTATCAAAGTTAAATAAGACAATTTCGAGTTATGTTCTGTACGGTTACTTACTGATGTAAATATCTTATGAAGATAAATAAATGATATAGAGACAGCTAAACCTGAATATACTGGGAAAGAAGAGGCAACAAATGTGTATTTTATAGACATTTTATCAAGAATATATCCACCAAATGTACTTAAAATGTATGTAAAGGCCAAAATACTTACAGATTGTATTGGCATCCTTTTTTTGCTAGCACATACAAAAAAAATACAAAACGGAATAATGCATAAACAGCTAAGAATAGTTAGAGACAAAATATAAATAGAAAAATGTTTAAAATAATCTGTAAAAAGGATTAAAAATCTAATACTAAGAAAATCTGATAAAGATCCTAAAGTAGGTAAAATTACATTATCTGGACTAATAGACATCCATTTAGAAAATTCGATTGTTAGATACAACAATAGAATAAATATTAATGTAGTTATTGTACAAGTTACTAAAGAAGTTGTTAAAATAGTAGTTAATAATTTTAACTCAAATATTCCTACTAGTATTGATCTAGCAATACCTATTATTCCTATTGTAATGCCAATTGTAATTGATTGTAAAAGCACAAGGTTTCCATTATCAAATACATATCTAAGATATTTTTCATAAGTAACACAATCATTTTGTCTTAATGAAGATAAATACAGTGCATACAAAAGTTCAACATTCCCTTTAAAATTTAAAATACAATTTGACTGCAATAAAATGGGAAATTTTTGCATGCCTGTAGTTTCAACAACATTTTCAAGCAATTTTCCTGTAACTAGAAGACCAAATAATGAAATAATAAGACTGGGTGTAGACTGTAATAAAAGGGTAAAATCGCATAGGTCACACATCATTTCAATTAAGATCATAAAACTTATATTTTTATTTCAGTAAGATGTTTCAGTGTTGTTTTATGTAAGTTTTGTTTTTATTCCACAAAATTTCTATAAATTCTTGAGTGTTGTAGGATATATGAATTTACATGATCGAGATAAACATAAAAAAATATCATATTTGTTATAGCCACAGAAAAGATAGATGTATTTAGAATAATTAAAATAAGAGTCATACTTTTTAAATATCCATACATTGGGATTATAAATTTTATGAAAATACACGTGTAAAAAACCACAAAGAATATTACAGAAAAGAGGCAGTAATTATTCCTTTTTAGAATGTAATAATTTCTAAGAGGTATCGAATTAAGGCGGAAAGCTATAATAATTTCTGCACATAGAAAAGTTAAAATAAAAATAATAACATTGATTGTTAAAGATATTAATCTGTTAAATATTTTGAAAATATAAAAATAACCTGAATCGATATCTAAATCTAAAGAAGTTAGTGCTACATGCATATTCAAAATAAAATCAGTCACACAAAGATTAATAATTAAACTAGAAATATATAAAAATACAGTTAACAAATAAGATCTTTGTATAGGCTTAACAAAATCATGCGTATACATTTTAAAGGATATTAATATCGTACAGATCAATACAATAGGAAGTATTCCGTAAATTGTTAAAAAGTGTAAAGTGTATTTTTCGAAATTTAAATTAGAATATCTTAGACAAATTAAAACATCTTTTAAATTTTTATCGTGGGTAAAATTTTCTGGAAAGCAAGAAAACAAAATGATTATTAAATCAAAAATAAATATGTAACTTAGATTATCCATAAAGGGGTTATTAATAATTAGAAAACAATTAAAAATGTTTTTATGTTAGAAAAGAAATGCAGCAAAGATTAAATAATTTTTTATGTTGAATATGTGAAATTTACTAATATTCTAAAAATTATTATATTTTGTTAGCTTATTTCAAAAAGCTTAAATTTAATTAAATAAATGAATTTGTATACATAATTATTTATCTAAAATAATTATTTTTTATTAAGAAATAAGTCTTTACGTAACAACTAATGTATTCTCTACAGTAAATCAAAAAAAGATTGAAATTTTTCTAAAAACTCTTGTGGAAAAAATGCTTTAAACTGATCAATTTTTTTAAAGTATTCTTTTACAGGATATTCTTCTAATATGTGTTCTATAATTTGTAAATAAAATACATCGCCACTCTCTTTGTACAAAGTAATTCCATGGTCAAATGCCAAATGAAAGGAAGGCACATTTTTAACTATTTTTTTTATGTATTTTTTATCAAATTTTCTTTTTAAAAGAACATATAATAAATTGCAATTGTCAAGTATTAACAAATGTAATAGTTTACACCACTTTTTTGTTAGTCCAGTGTTAAATATTTTTTCAATATAAATTACACGAAATAATATGTCAAAATTTGAATCATTAAGTTTTATATTAATAATTTTTAGATAATATGGTATACAAAACAGATATGTTCGTAATATTTTATACTTAAATGGAAGATTTAGTGGATTATTAAAATATTCCAATCTATTACTATATATTTTACAATTGTAAATTATCTCAGGATAAAAATTAATAAAAATCCTGTGATATTCATTTATAATTTTGTATTTTGAATACAACAACTCTATTTCAAGTTTTCTATAATCTAAATTATTTGAATGTAGCAGATACAAGCCTTCTCTATATTCCAACTTGATTGCCTTTAAAAAATAGTAAAAAGATTTATAATACGGAATTACAAATTTATCATTTTCTAAAGAATCTAAAAGAAAACATAAAAGTGGAGAAATTTTATACTTATAGTTTAAAATTTGTAATTTTTTAGAATTTTCCATATTAAATGCTAAATTACCAAGAAAATTTTGATCAACAAGATATAGCTGATGATAATTAATTTCAATAGTAAGAAGAAGTCTAAATATTTCATAAATTTCATTTTGACTAAGTTCTGTATTTTTATTCTTTTCTATTCTATAATTTGTTGGTAGATTTTTAATGTCTACTTGGTAGTCACTCGATTTAAAAAAATTTTTTTTTATGCAGTCTACGATTTTTTCATATTTTAATAAATTTTGAAATATGAGAGGACAAGTTATTTGTTCGTTTGTATCTCCAAAAAATATATAAATTATTAACTTTGTGTAGATATCATTTGGATGTATTTTATAATATATTTGTGATATACTTTTAGATATTGTCCTAGGTGCTAAGTGTTTATGCTTGTATAAATATACAAAATATTTAGCATTTATTTTTTTAGGCATAAACGAGGGTGTAAAATAAAACACTGTTTTTTTACAAAATAAATAAAATCACTAGAATTTGATAAAAACGTTTTTAATAAATAAATTAACTAGTACAACTCGTCCTATAAGATGTAAAAATTATAATATTAATATTTATTCTATACACTTTAGTTTTATTTACTAAAAATTTGAATTTATAAAAAATAAATCTTGTAATTTTTTATTTGTTTAATTGGCATATTTCTACATTTGATGTTATAAATTGAATTTCTAAAAAATTAATCTTTTAAGTTTCAATTTACTAAATAATACTAAATGCACTATATTGTATTTTAATTAAATTTATTGTACATTTCCTTCCTATTAAATCACTTCAATAATTTAACTTTTAACAAAAACATTTTTATTTATTTTTTTATATTTGCAAATGATAGTGCAATGTTATTAGCTTGAGTTTTTTCTACAAGTTGAAGTAACAAAGCAAAAAATCAATTTTAATGTAAAAAATTACTGTGTATTAAATATTTAAAGTGAGAATATTTTTAAAGCTATGAATTTGGATTTATAACTAATCTTACTTGAAAATTACAAAAGAGAAGTAATATTTTTTTGATTATTTCTTATTGAAGAAGAGCCGGGTTTTCAGGTCTTTGCATTAGTATTACCAGTGATTTAAGATCACATTACATCATTGTATTATTTAATACACTACTCTCTCAAAAATATAAAAAATTATACAATTTTTTAAATAAAATAATCTTTTTTTCTAACCTAGAATATTTTACGAACTAAAGATTTTCTAAATTTTTTTGAAATAAAACTATTGTAAAAAATTTCAGGATTTTCAATAAAATATAATTTAATATTTATGCCACGCATTAATTTTACTTATATCGCTCGATTCTGTATCATCAATAAATAAGTCACGACTCAAAGGTGTTTTTATTTCAGTAGTATTCTCCTTATCTTTCTTAATTTTTTGCCGTTTTTGAGGTTCAATTTTTGTAATTTTAGCTCTTTTTGTTGATACAGATTTTTCTGTAGTCACACTTTTTTTTACTGTTTTTTTAGTTGGTGTTGTTTTTGTGATAGTAGTCTTTCTTTCTGAAATTTTTACAGTTTTGTTAAGTTTAGATTTCTTTTTAACCGGCTTTAGTGTACCTACTGATCCATTTCTTAACTTTTCATATTCTTCCTCTTCTGCGTGCAAAAATTCAATATATTTTTCTTCAAATTCATCTAAATCTTCATTCCATAAATCTTTGGGTGTTTTTCTTAACAATGATTCATATTCCTTTCTACTTTGTTCGTATTCTTCATTAAGCTTTTCAATCCTCTCAAATGTCAGCGAATAAAGTTCCATTGACAAAAGGTAATTATAATTATCAAATGGCTCGTAATTTTCTTTCTCAAGCTCGGATATAATATCTTTGCGCTTTTTTTTATTTATTATTAGTTGATCTGATACTACTGCTTTTATAAATCTAACCTTGTTTTCATTTTTTAACATTCTTTCTTTAAGTATTTCTAATAATTTTTCTTTTCTCTTTAAATAGAAAGTTAATCTAACATAATAAAATTCTTTTATTATTTCTTCTGGTGTTTCGTATTTCTTTATTTTATGATTTGGATCAAAACAAATCATATTATTAGTTGAAATCAAAGTAGAAAGTTTTTTGTTCTTTAATTTTTTTGAGTAATGTATTTTTATATTAATTGTCTTATCAGTGTTACAGTCATCATATTCATCAATTAAATTACTTTGTTTTAGACTGTCTATATAAGATTTATAATTATAAGTCCAGGTCCCTACTGGTAATTCTGTAATGTGCAAATCTGTCTCTGTTTCCTCCCAAACACCATCTGTTTGATATTTACCTGGTGATAATTTAGTAACTGTACCTACAAAATTTCTATAATAAGGCATCATTTCAATCATTGGTTCATCTTTTAATAGTTTTCTAATATTATTTACAATATCTAATGGATTAAAATTAGGGATGTTTGTAGACCAACCTGTTCCAATACCTTCTGCCCCATTAACCAATACCATAGGAATAATAGGAACATACCACTCTGGTTCGATCGATTGATTCTCTTCATCTAAATATTTCAAAATTAAATCATCTGATTTATGAAATATTAATCTAGTAATAGGATTAAGATAAGTAAAAATATAACGATGTGCTGCAGAATCCTTTCCGCCTTTTAATCTTGAACCAAACTGTCCTTCTGGTACAAGTAAATTTATGTTATTTGAACCAACAAAATTTTGTGCTAAACCGACAATGGTTGTATTTAAAGAAACTTCGCCGTGATGATACTGTGTAGATGCATTAACTGACCCAGCAAGGACTGATACTTTAACTTCCTTATAAATATTTTTTTTAAAACAAGTAAATAAAATTTTCCTCTGTCCTGGCTTAAACCCGTCTAACACATTTGGTATTGATCTAAAATTATCAGCCATAGAAAATAAAATTAATTCCTTGTTAATAAAATCTGATATAGAAATTTCACTGGGCCTTTGATCTAAAAAAGTACCCTGTTCAAGACCAAGAAGCCACGTTTTTCTACTATCAACTTTTTTCTTGCTAAAAGCCAATTCAATAGACTCTTTATCTTCATCTGTCATTGGACAAAAATTCTTAACATGCAGAGGTAGATTTTTAAAATATTCTACTGCATCTTTAGCCGTCGATGTACCCAACCCTTTATAATATTTAAAAGTATAATTAGGGTTTTGCTCCTTAAATTCCAAATATTCTGGAATTGTAAAAAAATTAACTATTTCTCCTCTAGAATTTTTTCCTCTAACAATCGGAGTAATAAACTCTTGTAGAAATCCTGAAATTTTAAGTAGTGAAGGATACCAATAATCAAAAAAATTGATAAGAAGTCCTTTAATGTGACTTCCATCATGATCTTGATCTGTTATTATCATAACATGTCCATACCTTAAGCTACTAGTATCGGTGTACGTTTTCGCGTGTTGTAGCCCTAAAATCTTTTTTATAGCAATAATTTCTACATTTTCTGATATTTGCTTATTAGTAGCTTCTCTTACATTTAAAAGCTTACCTCTTAAAGGATACACACCTAGTCTTTCTGTTCCTACAATAGACCTTCCTGACATTACCATCGTTTTAGCAGAATCTCCTTCTGTTAGATACAATGTACATTCATTAGATTTAGCAGTGCCCGCCCATTTTGCATCTTCAAGTTTATCAATAATTATTCGTCCTTTTTTCTTACCATCAGTTTTCTTTAATGCAGCATCTTCTTTCGCTTTTACAAAATCTGCTATTTTCGTAACTACTTCTGTATTTTTTATGACTTTATCAATAAAATCTTTTAAAGGTTCACATTTAGAACCAAAAGCTCCCACACGTAAAGTTAAATTTTCTTTAGTCTGTGAATCAAATGCTGGATTATCAATTAATGAATTTATAAATAAAAACATAGATGATTTTACCTGAAATGGTTTTACATTACTAATTTTCTTTTTTTTAAGAGCTTCTATTATTGGATCAGTAAGCTGTTCTACAACGTGATTTACATGTGACCCACCTTTTGATGTAGAAATACTATTAACGAATGAAACTTGCTGAAATTGTTCTTCACTAGTTGTAAATGCAAGTTCCCACCTTTCATTTATTATTTCATGCACTACAACTGCATCTTCTGGAAGATATAATTTAACGTAATCTTTAAAATTCTTTATTTCGATTTTTTGTTCATTTAAATACACATTTACATTTTTAACTATGCCTGAAAGATCATAAACCCTTTTTTTAAATAACGAAACAATATCATCATCAAGATTTTTCATACCAAACCGTACCAGGTTTGGCTTAAAAGTTATTTTTGTAAAATCACTTTTTTTATATGTTTTAATCTCCGGCTTTCCTGTAACAGTCATATTATTTTTAAAAACTTGTTTATATATTTTTCCTACTTCTTGATCAGATGTCTCTACAACAAATTCTGATGAAAATATGTTGCATAATTTTGCACCATATCCATTTCTTCCTCCTGTAACTTTTTTTTCTTTATCATCATAATTTGATGATGTAAGAAGTTGGCCAAAAATTAACTCAGGAACATAAACTTTTTCTTGTGAATGTATTTTGATTGGTACACCTTTACCATCATTATATACACTTATTATATTGTCTTCTTTATTAATTTCTACTTTAATATTTTTCATTTTTGGGTCTCTTATCTTATTATCTGCTGCATTGACAATAATCTCATCAAATATTTTATATAACCCAGGAACAAAGCTGATATTTTTACTTACAATTTTTCCATTTATTTCATCCCATACGTACATGTTTTGTACTTCTTTTTCCACTGAGCCTATGTATGTATCGGGTCTTAATAAAATGTGCTCTAAAGGTGTTTTTTTTTGATATGTCTCTTCAATTGTCTTTGTCATGTGAGGGCTAAAAAATTTTCTTCTACTAATCACATTTAAGCCTAAAAATTAGTAATAAAAACCAGTAAATGCAAGTTTAAAAATAGTTTTATTTAAATATTTTGTATTGTCATTAATAAAAATTTTAAAAATATTGTATTTTTATAAAAATTATTGCTTTTTGCAATAAATAGTTATTTTAATAAAAGATTTTATTTTCATAAAATTCACAAAAATAATAAAAATTTATATCGAAGCACAAGTTTATGCATCTTAAAAATAAAACATTTTCTTTTTTTCTACATCTAAAATAATATAAAAAAGCTTTTAAAAATGTTTAATTGTAGCTTTGTGATATTCTAAATCTTGTTTAAAGAACGTCATGCTGCATTACTAAGATATATTCATTAAACATTACACAAAAAATAAAGTTTATTTTTATTTTACATTCACTAAAAAGCACAAAATGTTATAGTATAATGTTCTTAACATTGATTATAATAATATAGCTTTTTTAATTATTTTAAATTTTATTAAAGATTATAAGCATTTATTTTGTTTGTATGTTTATAAAATGGGTATTTGAAAGTTAGTTGAATTTTAAAACAAGTTTTTTACTTTAAATATCTTTCTTACTATTTTCATGTAGAAAATTTAGTACTTTTTTATAAAATTTTATAGTCAAAATAATCATAAATTTAAACAATATAATATTTTTTATAAATACTAAGTAAATACACCCAATAGAATTAAAATATCAGCATAAAATAATAAATAACATTTTTGAAATATTTTAATTAAATAAAAAAAAGGGATGTTTTATATAAATAAATTTTTAGCCTGTAAACACAATGTTTAAAATAAGCAAATGTCAGATATTTGATTTTATCTCCATCGTAGTTGAAAGTGCAGTTGGATACTATCTCTACAGAAATAATAAGAAACAATTTTATCTTGGTCTTCTAAAAACAATTAATATAAAACAAATAGCACTAGACATTCTTTTAATGATATTTATATCTATTTCGTCTTTAATAGTAATGATTTTTATGTTTATGTGGAATGTTTATATTTTAATGACATTTATAATTGTATCTATTCTTTACATCTCTTGTAAAAACACCTTATTTTTATGGTTATTTTTGCCTTTGTACTTTTTTAAAACAGGACTAGTTGACGATCCAAGAGTTCGTAGTACAATATATTTAAAACTGCCAGTTCTTGTATGTTTTGCTATATATAATCATATCAACTTATTTATTAGTATTGTTATTCTAGAATTAGTTCTTTCTACAGATTACAATGGTTTTATGAAGATTTTGTTTCTTTTTATGAATTTAATAATGATTTTTAATATAACAAAGAAGATTTCAGTAAATACTATCTTATTGCTATTTAAGTATAGAGATGGTTATATTGAAAGTTTTATAACTAGAATAAAAGCTATAGGAATAGTATGCATGTCATCAATCCTAAAGATTTTTTCTGTTTTTTATCTAAGCCCGTGGATAGAAGATTTTATTGTCATTTATTCTTTAAATCATGACACTTCTTATTTTGAATCAGTGATAGAATTAAAAAAACTGGAAATTAAAAAGTGTCATCGTGCCAGGTTTCTATTGTATCCTTATACTATAATTATGGTATATTTTACTTATAATTATGTTAATTTAACTTTCTTTGGGACATACCAAAAAATAATATTTTTTTTAGATTTTCATATTTTTTATATTGAAATTTATCAGACAATTTCAGATTATTACAGATTAATTGATAGTGAGATGGCATGTAAAAATAATAAATATACAGAAATAGAAATAAATTAGAAATACTAAGTAATAAATAGAATTATTTGACTTAATTATTTCTTGCTTTGTTATGTACAAGTGTTTGTAATTACAACAATTTTATTGCATTTTTAAAATACAATTTTCTTGAAAAGATTATATGAAACAAAAACTATAACTTTTAGTTAAAAATACATACAATTTATTTATTAAACAAAATGTCAAGTTTTAATGTTGCATGAAATATTAATCAAAAAGACATAAATTAATTTGATGCACAACATTTACATTCTTGATATCTACAAATATCCTTAAAATTTACAGTATAAATAAAAACATTCAATTAACATAAGCTAACCTCAAAATATCAAATAATTTTTATCACAAAATTAAAATTTAATTAAAAAAGATTAACTTTAAACTTTACAAACATTTATAAATTAAAAGATTGTTAAATTAATTTTGACATATTAAAATTTATTTATTAATCATTCCTCAACTCCTTCTTCTACAATTTCATTTTCTTGTTTATTATTTTTTCTCCTTTTCTTATAATCAGGAATGTGTCTCTTCCAGTCCTCATTTTCCATTTCTTTATCTTCTCCAAGTTGATTCTTAACTATCAATTTTTTTATTTCATAAATAGGATGCTTGTTATTTGCAATACAATCGTATACAATTTGCTTAACTACTGTCAATCCATCATAAGAACCCACTACCCCGATATGCTTACCTGTAATATAAATATAACATTTACTTATCATTTTTAAAGCTTTTAGTACCATACTATTTTTACCAATAAGTCTATCTCTTCTTTTAGTAAACACTTTTTCACTTTTAACCATTTTACGAATTTCTATAATCTCTCCACAATATTCATCCTCTAAAACTTTCATAGCAGTTTCAACATCAACATTTTTAGCTACAAGTCTAATAAAGTCACATCCTTTTACAAAAATAAAAGGATCTCTAGTGTTTGTATGTGTAAATACTTCTATACTTCTCTCTACACTATCAATGTTGCAAGATAATTTTTTATTCTCTAAAGCTTTGATAATATATTTACTTACTTGTTCTATATATTTATCCCGGTATTTGGGATAGTACACCAGAAATTTATTAATTTCTTTAAACGAATTTTTGAAGTCCTTTTCATCAAATTTAACAGTGTTCATAAAGGATTAAAAAATATACAAAATAAAATATAATAATTTATTACGATTTGAATATTTACATTGGCAGTTCAACTACAGTCTAAAATATATTTACGACAAAATATTATTTCCCTCTTGCTATCTTTAGTTGTAAAAAAAAGTTAATTGTTGTAATAATAATGACTACAACAGAAAACATAATGCACATCCGAATCTCATGTTTATTCATGGGGTAAAAAAAAAATTAAATTTATAATTCAATTTACTAGCCAAGAAATATTTGACATGCAACTGCTGAGTTAATGCATCGAGTATTAAGGTATACCTCCAATTTTATATTAAAAAATAAAATGAATTTTATTTAAATTTAAATGTGTGTAAACAAAAATAAAATTAGGTATTAAAAATATATTAAATTTTAAAATTTGTTGAAATACAAACAAAATAAATGATAACTATCAAGCATCAAATATTTAATAAAGAAAGCTAAAACCTAAAATTTTAAAAATAAAATTTACCATAAAAAATAATTTATTTTTTAATATGCTTATAATGATTATAACATTTTTTCAATTTTTTAAATAATTTACTTTCCGTGTATCCATTAACTTTACAAATTAAAGATTCATCAATTTCATAATCTTTTAAATCAAATACAAATCTCTTGTTTTTTTCCAATGTAAGTTTATTAATAAAATATTTAATAATTACTTTAAATCTAAAATCTATATCACAATTAATAATTTTATTAAAAATATTTAAACATTTTTCTGTTTTACCTTGATATAAATATTTCATACCAAGCTCTAATCCATCGAGCTTTGTACATTTACCTTTTATGTCACTACTTTCAAATAAATTAATTATTTCTTCACTGTATTTAATATTTGTTTTCTTAATGTAGTAAAGCACTATCTCATCTTCTATAAAAAATCTATAAAATATTTTAATAAATTTAAGAATTAATAAGTTGATTTCTGGATCATTTTGATAAAACATTCTAATAATTTTAATATTATCAATTACTTTTATTTTATAATAAATATCTTTAAATATTTTTATACACAATGACTTGATATATTTATTTTTATGTATAAAAACATCTAGTATTTTATTAAATGTACCATTAATAATTTCCTGGTCTTCTGATGATCTTATAAGTTTATGCAACTTTACTAATTTTAATTTTGTGCATGAATAAGTGTCAGTAGGTAAAAAAACAATTTTAGAAAGCTGAGCTATTTTTTTTGTAGACATGGGTCAAATATAAGATATCTTATAAAATTAAGAAAATGATTAGTTTAGATTTTTTATTATTTTTTTACACTGAAATTATCAAAATATTATTATTTTTAAAGAGATAAATTTATAAGGTTTACATTACCACCGTAAATTTTTATACATTTAAAAAAAATGACATTTGTTTATGTGTGCAAATCTATTGATAGTTACTAGAATAAGGTTGGTAAAAAGGTTTAAAACTAGAATTATGAACACAGTAATGATTATGAATCAATAGACACTGTAATATTTGAAATTTATGAACACAGTAATCATTTTGAATTAACAAACACAGTAATATTTAAAATAGTTGAACACAGTAATGATTATGAATCAATAGACACAGTAATATTTGAAATTAATGAACACAGTAATGATTATGAATCAATAGACACAGTAATATTTAGAATAAATGAACGTATATATAATTTAGAACTAATGAACGTATATATAATTTAGAATGAATGAACACATGTTTTGTTCCAACAATAAAAATCCCCTTTTAATGGAAATCGATGATAGAAAAAAGAATAAGAAAATAAATATTGTAAAACTTCCTAAATTTTTAGGAAATTATATTACAAATTTACACCAGCAAACAGATATTGGCGAGGTGGATATATCTGACAATGGAAATATAAAATTTCGTATTTATGATAAATCAGGAATCGGAATTCCTTTGGAGTACAATGTTAAACAAATAAGTAAAAATAATTCTGATATGTATGTCTTATCTAACACTCAAATATTATCTTCAATAGAAGGAGAAATAGATAGCGAATTAGTAGTTACTCCCATTATCAATAAAAAATATATTGAATTTAAAAAACAAAATGCTTATAAAGTTCCTAGCACAACGGCAATTATTGATTCCACAACAGAAAAAATAAGATTAGAAAAGATTGGAAATTTAAGAGAAATGGACTATTTGGCTAGAAAGAGAAAACAGATGTTAATTGATAAGAAAAGAGAAAGACTTGACAAAACTGAGGCCATGAATATTGTTTTTAATGCTTTTGAAAAATACGAAAGCTGGACTGTCCGTGATCTTGCAGATTTTACTGGACAACCGACTGCATTTGTACAGGAAATCGTAAATGAAATATGCAATGTAGATAAAAAAGAACATAAAAGTCTTTACACTTTAAAAAATGAATACAAATAGAAAAATAAACGTTATGCTTTTTGATTAATTTTTATTTTACTTGTATACTTAAAAAAGACTGAACTTTTTTATGAAGGATAAGTAATCTTGTAAATCAACAAGGTTGTATGGCCTAAGTGCTAGACAAGTAATAATATTTTCTGGTTGTTCTATCCATTCAACAATATCTAAAGAACTTAGAGTCTCTTTAATTTCTAAAATATCTTCTTTTTTAATTTTTAAAATAACAGTCGTCATTGTATCAAGAGATTTTAAATAAAGCTGTGTATCGCTATTAGATCTAAATAATTTTATTGCTTTTATTGCAGAATGACAAGCTTGTGCTATTAAAGCCCCTTTTTTAATACTTTTTATATCTGACACTAGAAAAATATATTGAGTTATCATTAGGGTGTTTAGATGTAAAACATAACTTCAATATGCTCTAATCTCTTACTAAAGAAAAAACAAAAATGCCACGACTGAGAATCGAACTCAGGACCTTCAGTTTACAAGACTGACGCTCTACCCCTGAGCTACAGTGGCTTAAAAATCTATTCGGTAGATGTTATACAAATAAATAAAGTGGGGGATTGTAATAAACAGAAAATAGTATGTAAGTTGTAGATATTTGTACTACTTTTTAGCAATTTTTTTACTTCTCACTGAATAAGTCAAAGAAACATTATTTTTATCGAATGATTAATTTTATTTTTATGTTAGAATCTTTTCCCAAAAGCCAATAAATTGCCTCCCACATGTGAATCTTGTTTGATGCAGCCATTTGCATTTTTTAAATAAAATTTAATTAAATAATTTATATAAATTACTATTTACTTTGACATCTGCATTTTAATAAAATTTCAATAACATTTAGTATAATCATATTTGTTACCCTTTAAATGTTTAAAATAATTAAACCTACGCTAGAATCTGATATTAGTCCTCAATCGCTAGAATCTTTAAAAATTCTTCCAGGTGAAATTTATTCCATTATTTATAAAAATAATCTTGCTTATGTAATATTTGCAGATACAAGAATATGTCTTATTAACAAATCAGACTATTCAATTTTACAATTATATGATGGACTAGTAGAAAGAGTATCTTCTGTTGAATACACATCATCTTATATTTATGTTCATTGTTTTAGTAATAAATTATATAGAACTAAATTTACTGAACTTAAATATATTCATTTGTACACTGATATCACAATGTTTAGTGTAAACCATTTAGATAACATTTTGTATTTAGATACGAGAGGCAATATTTATTTAGATAGTGTTCTTATAGATATATTTCAATTTGATATTAAATATATAAGATTTATTAATACAGATAAATGCATTGTACATAGTGACAAAATTATTTGGAAAGATGTAGAAATTCCACTTAGTAAATTTTTATTTGGATATAAAAATTATATTATTGATTCTAAAGGTATACATGATTTAAATAGAGAGACATTTTATAAAATTAAAAATGTAGAGACTTTAAAAGAACATGATAATCATATATTGGTTTTAAAATGTAAAAAATGGTATAAAATACTACACACAAAATAAAGTTAAATTAAATACAATACTTATTTTTTCAATATAAACCTTTTTGATACAAAATTTTTATGTTATTATTAAAGTTTATAAAAATAATAAATTATAACCCCCAATGACATTAAATGAAAATGAAGTAGGCTTGATATTAAGTTATGGAAAAAATTTTTATGCTGATAAAATAACAGAAACAGAAAATCAAATAAAAGCTATTTTTGATAGCATTTCTTTGAAATTAGGAACAAGGGAAGTTGAAACGGGACTAGCCCCACCTAGTACTTGGAATCTAAGTTTAGATACCCGTAGGACCCAATCAGAACAAAGTTTGCAAGTAGCAAGAGTGTGTAAAGTGATAGAAGGATATCAAGAACCTAGGTACATGATAAACATTAAACAAATGGCTAAATTTGTTGTTGGGAAAGGTAAAAAATTAGATGCTTCACTTATTCAAGATGGAATGAGAGTGGGGGTTGATAGAGTTAAATATCAAGTTTTACAGCCTCTTCCTAGAAAAATTGATGCAAGTGTTACTCTAATGCAGGTTGAAGAACGGCCTGATGTTACATACAATGACATTGGTGGGTGTAAGGAAGAAATAGAAAAAATTAGAGAAGTAGTAGAAAAACCTCTTTTAGAACCAGAAAAATTTATAAATTTAGGAATAGATCCACCAAAAGGGGTACTTTTGTATGGCCCTCCAGGTACAGGCAAAACTTTACTTGCTAGAGCAGTGGCTAACAGAACGGATGCTTGTTTTATTCGAGTCATTGGTTCAGAACTAGTACAAAAGTATGTAGGAGAAGGTGCTAGAATGGTAAGAGAAATTTTTGAAATGGCAAAAACAAGAAGAGCTTGTATTATATTTTTTGACGAGGTCGATGCTTTTGGTGGAACCAGATTTGAGGATAGTGGTGAAAATGAAGTTCAAAGAACTATGCTTGAATTAATTAATCAACTTGATGGATTTGATAGTAGAGGAAACATAAAAGTTCTAATGGCTACTAACAGGCCCGATACATTAGATCCTGCTTTATTAAGACCAGGTAGATTGGACAGAAAAGTAGAATTTTCATTACCTGATTTAGAAGGTAGAACTGCTATTCTAAAAATACATGCTAAAACAATGAGTGTTGATAAAGACATTAGGTACGAATTAATAGCCAGATTATGTAACAATGCTACAGGTGCAGAGTTGAGAAGTGTTTGTACAGAAGCAGGGATGTTTGCTATTAGGGATAGAAGAAAAATAGCAACAGAAGAAGATTTTCTTAAAAGTGTAGACAAAGTTATTAAGGGATATGCTAAATTTTCTAGTACACCTAGATATCTTACATATAATTAAAATTTTATGTAAACTGACAGTTTTAGAACTTTTTAAAATTTATTTTGTTTGTAAAATTAAACAAATTTAAAAAAAATAGCATAAATATGTTATTTATTTGCCCTGTACATGGAGAATTTAATTACAAAAGTATTTAAACCTACTTTAAATATTAAATTTTTAAATACAGATTGTGATTATAATTTTATTATAAAAAAAATAAAAGAAACCAATTATTTCAATATAAAACAAAAAAACCAAACTAATTACACATTTGGAGAAGATCTTATTTCTACTCTATATAAAGATGAAATTTATACATTTAAAAATTTAACTATTTATATTGTGTGTGACAAAAGTAAATCAGATTTTTATATTCCATATTCTTATTTTGATTCTGAGGAATATCTCATTCAGCTAGAAAAAATTTATAAATTATGCTTGCCAAAAAAAGAAGAATCATTCCTTAGCAAAGGTTCATCATTGTTTAAATCTTTTATTCTTGATACCTACATGGATGATAAAAGTAAAGCAGACTCTTTTTTTTTAGTAGGTAAATATGAAGATGCATACAAAATTTACAGTAAATATACTGATTACAACGACTTTTCGCATTATTGTATAGAAATGGCTTTTTATTGTACACTTAAATACAAAGAAGTACCGTTTCATTTTATTGATACTTTTTACTTTAATAGATTGATATATTTGCTATTCCAAAGTCAAGAGTACGATTTTTTGTGTTATCGTTTTTATAAAATTAGTTCTAGCATTGATACAAAAATAATGCATGAAATTGGATTAAGAATGTTTCAAACATCTTTGTACAAAAGGAAAGGCTTTGAACTACTATACTTTTACAATAACAGAAATAAACTTGACCTTACTACTGTTTATAATGAGATAATCAATGCCGGTAATAAAAAAAAGATTGATGACAAGGTTTTTTGTCAAAATTTACCATTAAGTTCTAAATCATCTGAGTTTAACGTGTCTAGTTTATTTATAATGAATTTTACAAATTTTTTTATTATATTTCAGTATCAAGTTTTTAATATAAAGTTTAATATAAAAGCAAAAGGAGAATTTACCATAAAAAATAAGAAGCGTAAATTTGAAGATGTAATAGATTTTACTGTCTGGTTTAAAAGACCTGGGTTTTATACAAGAAATTTATGTATTCAACTTGAAAAAACATATAATTTAAAGCTATTTTTTGTAGTTTTAGAAAAATTTCGCGCTAAAATATTCTGTGATTATAGATTAAAAAGCCAAACATTTTTGTCCTTACAATTTAAAGTTAGCGAACTATTTAAAATATGTTCTAAACATAAGTTTACTGTTACAGAAACAGATATAATAAAAATTTATAGAGAAAATATTTTAGGACTAACTGATTCTTTATGTGATAATATTACATCTTTTGATATTATAAACGATCCAATACATACAGATTTAAATTTTAAACATTTTTTGACATGGGACAAAAAATTATTATCCTGTGAAAATAACGTTACACTTAGATTTAATAGATATAAAAAACATAAAATTAAATTTCTAGAACAAGAACAAGTTTATATGATTTATATAAAAAAAAGAAAAAAGCTACGACAAAAAGTTTTTATTTACATATTTAATACATATATTTTAGAAGAAAATACAAAGTTGAGTTTATTGATTAACAATGTGTATAATGAAAAGTTGTTTTTGGAAGTTAAAGGTTTGACTTGTGAAGTGTTAGACTCAAATTTTGTAATAGTTAGTAAAAAAAGTACACTTTTTGAAATGAGATGTAAAAATTTAAGTGTTAATGCAAAATTTGAATTTTTTATTCGCAACAAAGATGGGGAATTTATGGATTTTGATTACAAAATAGATTTTTTATAATTGTACATATTTATTTTATATGATCTTCTATACTTGCTGGAAATTTAAGTTTACAAAATTCCAGGATAATTTTTATTTTCCTCCTCATTTCACTATCAGAAAGAGCATATTCACATGTTTCACCATTTACTAACCTGCTATTTATTAAAGTTTTGTTAATGCTATAGACTTTAATTGGGATAAAATTGCTATTTTTTATATAAAGAATATTCTTTTTTATATATAAGTCTAATCCATCAGTTACATATAAAGCCATAGATATTAGACAAATAAATAATATTATTACAGCAAATGTAAAATAGAAAAATAATTTTCTCCATTTTTTAGATAAACACATATAACATATCATATTGTTTGTGTTATTTTTTATTTAAAAAAGTTTGTTGTTTACACAAATAAACATACTTTAAATTTATTGTATTAAACTACTAGAAAGACACTAAATATAAAAATTACAAAATGTAAAATTTTCTTGTTTTTGATAATTACATCATTTAATACACAATGCCGTCGTTATTTATTGTTTTAATGATATTGTTAGTTTAGTATGCCAAAGATAAATTTATCTGTAAAAGACTATTTAAATGGTTGTACGTCAAATAAATCATATATATTAAAAGTTTGAATTTGAATATTTACACGCTCTAAAGGCCAACAATTTTTAAAAAGGGCTGTTAATATTTAAGTAGATACCAGCTAGTTGATATATAAGAAATAAATTTCTGTACTTAAAAAATCGCTAATACTCTACAAAAGAAATATTTTACCATAAGAATATGTTTAGTTAAACATGTAAAAAGAAAATTTTAACAAAATCATTTTAAAAGTACATTTTTAAAATCTTATTTTTGATACACTACTTGTACGATTTTAAAATGTTTTAGTTAGCACTAACTTATACATAATAATACTATAATATATTAATATTCTAAAATTTTAATGATCTAAATTAATTTTTTATATATTTTTTAGGCACCATAATTTAATTTTTACATTTTTTCGCCCATGTCTGATAATCCTCACAAGTTTTGGAATAAACAACCCGTAGGTGTTGAAGAAGGAGCTAATAGCCTTATTAGTCATCCCAACAAAATACCAACCGAAGAGTATAAATTACCAGAAGGCTGTGTATTTGAAAATATCACTGATTACAAAGAATTATCCAAATTTTTATCAGAAAATTATGTAGAAGATATTGATAATGAATTTAGATTAATATACTCTGAATCATTCTTCTCCTGGTTTATCAATAATCCTAAGCATTGTCCTGAATATTCTTTAGGTCTTAAATTTAATAACTGTTTAATAGGATATATATTTGGAAAGGAAACAGCTATTTCAATCAATGGATTAACACAAAAAGTAGCTGCTATTAATTTTTTATGTGTCATTAAATCTAAAAGGAACAGAAGAATATCTCCCATTCTGATTAAAGAAATTACTAGAAGATTTAATTGTAATGGAATATACAGTGGTATATTTACAGCAGGTACACCTTTATTTTTTAAAATAAGTACAGCTAAATATTGGCATAAACCTATTAATACTAAAAAATTAATTACATCAGGTTTCTTGGATAGACCTGTTGATGTCTCTCTACCCTGTGCTCGTTCTAGTACACGTTTATTGAAAGAAGAAGATATAATGATTTGTTATAAATTGTATAAAAATGATATACAGAAATATAAGTTAGTAGATGATATGGATGAAGATGATTTTAGACATTTTATTAACAATAAAATTATGAGAGTATATGTTAATGAAGTAGATGGTGTTATTAATTCATTCGGTACATATTTTGTTCTAGACACTATGTCTATTAAAAAGAACCAAAGGATATCTAGTGCTTATTTAAATTTAATATGTGGAGACTGTGTTAAGACCATGATTGAAGATCTTATTTATTTTAGTGCACAGGAAAAATGTGATGTATTTAATAGCATCAATATAGGAGAAGCAGGGAAATATTTAGAAGAGCTTGGTTTTTTAGAAGGATCGGGAGAATTGAACTATTATTTGTATAATTGGAAATCGGGAGTAATTGATAAAAATCGGATTTTTTATTATATGCATTAAAAAATTATTACATATTCTTAATTAATATAAATTCATTAATGATTAATTAAAACCATCTTAATTATAAATTTAATTAAAATAAATTTATGCATTAATTAAATTTTAAATACAATACTATAAAAATTCTATTTGTTTTAATTTTTTAATATAATCTAATTAAAAGTGTTAATTACAATAATTTATTTATTGATTTAATTTGTTTTCATTAGTCAAATCAAATACACTAAATTGTCTTTTATCCTCTTTTTTATTATTTTTAAAATAAGACTCTGAATTTCTTCTATGTTTAATAAGATTTGGTACTGGATTGGGTTGATTTCTTCTTTCAATTACTTCATCATTTCCGCTAGATTGTAAATATCTATGATTTAGCAAAACAGAGGCAGATGGTCTGCTTAAATGGCTTGGATTAATGCACTCCAAAATAAATGTAATAAATATATCATCTAAACAGTTACTATTATTTTTAGATCTAATTTTATCTATAAGTTCATTCATCGTAATTGCTTTATTATTTTCATTACAAATAATTTTATAATTATTTTCTTTATCAAAATATAAATGTGTATTCTTTCCATGTTCTAACATAAAACGCGGAAGTCTACTAAATAACTTATAAATTTTATAGAGTAAATCTTGATTATCTTTCCCAGGAAATAAAGGATGGCCCATGTACATTTCATAAATAATACAACCTAAAGACCAAATATCGCATGAATTACTGTAAGGTATTCCTAAAACTACTTCTGGTGCTCTGTAATACCTAGACTGAACATAAAAATTATTTTGCTGTGGTTCGTAAAAGGCTGATCCAAAATCAATAATCTTTACATCAAATGAATTATAATCTTTAATTAAAATATTTTCTGGTTTTAAATCACAATGGGTTATTCCCATAATACTTAAATGATTAAGTCCTTCTAAAATCTGTTTACCAATCTTTTGTATAATTTTATGATCAACTCCTTTAAATCCTGTTATTTTAATAAACTCATACAAATTATGTCCTAACAATTCTTCAACTATGCATAAATGCTCTTTAAAAACAAACACATCTTTAATTTCAACAAAATATTTACAAAGATTTTTATACATCAACTTCTGTAAAATTTTAACTTCATTCATTTCATAAAAATAATATTTAGGACTGTTTTTAACAATCTTTATCGCTACCTCTTCACCACATGTACTAACACATCTAACTACTTGACTAAATGTTCCTGTGCCTAGTAAATCAATTATCATATATTTCTTAAGTTCAGTTTTATGTAAAAAATCTCCTCTAAATATTACTAGATTATTATCTATATTGTCATATAGAGAATTATGTAAAGTTGATGGATTAGTAAGAACTTTCTTTCTCATCTACAGGACCCCATAAATTTTTATATTTAAAAGAAAAATTTATTAAATTTGTTTGTATAAATTTATGCAAAAAAGCTTAAAAGAAGTTTTTTGAGCACTTTGCATAATTTATTGAATTAAACCAAAATGTTGATAATTTTGTTTTATTAGCTAAAATATGCAACAAAAAATAAATACTAAATTTTGATACATTATTTTTACAAAACTTTTAATTAAAAAGAAGAGATTTAATTTATAATTATAAATATCTGAGGATGATTAAAACAAAAAATTATGTTATAAGTATTGTAATTTTATTTATAACTCTTGAGTATTTTTTATATTAGTTTCTTCGACCTCATACTTTTCAGTAGCATCTTGAATAAAGCTTGCACTAAAGATATTGTTTTCAAAGCTAATTAACATTTTAGCTTCTTCTCCATTATAAACAGTTTTATTAAGCAAGGCATTTAGTGAATCTTCATTTTCTATAACCGCAATGATAGACTTTTCAATTTTTAAAAATATTTTTTTAATATTGTATATCGTAAATCCTCTACAATTTGTTAATATCCTGACTGTTTCTTCATAATCAAGTGAATCAATAGATTTTTCACAAAAACTTTTGATGAGATTTAAAATCTCTAAAAATCGATCTTCTACGTCATATTCAGGTATAATATTCATTTTAACTGCTAATTTTGAAGAACAAATAGGCTTTAAGTCCATATTCTTAATTTCTTTAAGTTTTTCATATGCATAAAATATAAATCTGTAAACACAAAATATATTGAAATCTCCTATAAAACTACATTCTTGAGATACTAGTCCAAAAATCGTATCTACGGTAGGATATAAATTAGGAATTGCGGCCTTTTTGTTATCCGTCTGACTTATTTTTATGAATATTTTAAAAATTTTAGCAATGTCGTCGACAAGCTGTAAATCTGAAAAGTCAATCTTGATACCTTCCTCAGCTTCCTGCAGCAAAGCCTTAGTACTAAAATTGTTTTTTTCTTGATTTTTGTAAAATAATCCATTTGTATCTAATGCTTTATAAAAAGATCTTTCGACTTGCTCATTCCACACTTTATTTTTTTGTCTCATTTTTTCTCTAACTTCTTTATTAACTGAATACAATCTTTTAATTACAACAGGAATAGCTGTTTTTGGTAAACTAAGAATACCTTCCAATACTTCTGTTGCAGAATCTTCATAGATAGTTTTAAGAACTTCTTTTATTATTCCAGGGGACATTCCCAAATCTTTTATAGATAGTTCACCTTCTTGCAAATTAGAATAAACTAATTCTAAAGAAGTTATAAAAAAGTCCAATCTTTCAATAATAAGACTAGTTTCTGATCTATCATCTTCCACTCTAAAAATGCAATCCTCATACATATTTCTTTTAAGAAATACAAAATTGGCATCTTCTGATTCAAAAGTTGGACAAGAGACACATGTTGTATTTAAAACTTCCTTGGCAATTGCATCTTGATTCGGATTTTGTATCTCTCTACTTAAAATTCTATAAGATCCAATTTTTTTGCATTTATCTAATCTTTTACCGGATGTAAATATCTTGTCTTTAAAATTAATAAAATTTTTAAAAATATCGATTTGTGTTTCATCTTTTAGAATTGGAATAACAAGCAATAAAAGTTCTTTTTTTGTTATAAAATTTTGATTAAAGTAATTTAAGCATCTTAAAAATTCGTCAGATATATTTTTATCTTCCATAGTTTTTAAAATACCTTTTAGTACGGCAGAATCATCTTCTTCTTTAATTTTATCTGCAGGTATAAAATCTTTTTCAAAATCTTCAATTAAATCTGGATGTTCCCACAATAGTGTCGAAATTTCAGATCTTATAGAAGACACATTTGAATCAGATGAAAATTTTTGTAAAATATCAACAAAAGATTTATAAATATTCGGCTGATGGGAATACCTTTTTTTGACCCTTTGAATAAAATCATTAGCTTGTTTTTTTTTAGAACTCTCTTCTTCAACTTTCTGTGGATGACCTGAACCATAAAATCCAGGATACAACTTACCGGATGGTGGAAGGCGTATATTATTTGGATTTAAATGTGGTACAAATGTAGGTACCATACCATTCAGTAACCCGTTCATATGTGGAGGCTGTAAATGTGGTGGTGGCCCCATTTTAGGAATTAAAGGTCGCATATTTGCATTTGGTTTCATATTCGGATGCATCATCTTTGGATTAAACATCGGTCTTCTAAAATGCGGATGTTGTGCCATAGGAGGCCTGACATCATAATTTCTTTGTAAATTATCTGTGTGTCGTCCGTCAGAGTAAAACTTTAAATGACTAGGTAAATATTCATTAAAAATATCTATAAGATACGGTTTATCCTTAAAAAGTATCTTTACTCCTTTACAAACCTCATCTGCATCAATTTTACCAAATTTATAATCTCGCATAGTTTCTAAAAAATTATCATATGTTACCATATCCTCAGAATACTCATCCTTAATTCTATTTAAAAAAACCATAGCATCACAAACTTCTGCATCTTCTGGTACCGAAGGCTTCTGCTGTTGATAAGATTCTTTATTAAAAGACAATTCATGATCCGGTTGCCTGTTTGAGTGAGAAATTTGAGGTGCGAAATGCTGCTTTCCTGTACTAGAACTATCGCTATACTCATTATATTGATTTTTATCGTCTTCTTTGTACCTTTTAGATCCTTGTTCAGACCATTTATCATTTTCTTGATTACTACTATCCATATTTGACATGAGGGGTTATAATATAAAAAAAAGAAATATACATCATTTGTTTATTTGCTAAAAATGCGAAATTAATATTTAAACTTATAAAATTAAGTTATGATTAATTGCAATTTAATAGAATTAACTATTAATTTTTTTTGTTTGTAGTAAAAGATTAATAAAGCATTTACTCATGATTTAAACAAAAAATATAAAAAATTAAATTAGATTAAATTTCAAATAGGAAATATTAGGAATTGGTTTTTGGATTTTGTAAGCTTTTAACAAATCTTCAAAATTAAAATAATTAACTTTAATAAATTTATGAAATTAACTAATACATTGTAAGATTAATTCTTTGTACATATTGAAATTGTGTCGATATTTTACAGTAGTGTAAATTTAAAATTATAAAATTGCTTAAACTTTTTGGTTTTAATACCGTAAATAATTTAAAATAAAATTTATTTACTTGTAATTGTTTACTTAAAGATATTTTAAATTTATTTAATCTTTAAAAGTAAGAAATGTAGATAACTCATTTCTATTGGTATTAGATACCTTATTGTAATTTTCTTTATTTATGTATTATGGATTAAATATAAAATGTTAATTATTTAATTTTTCTATAAATTTAATTTGCTAAGGTTTATATATTTCATATCAAATAATTAACATTTTGCAAATGCAGTAGCAAAATTTTCACTTTTATTAAATTAAATTTTTGGGATAGTTGAACATTTTATACTCTAAAATTTATTTCTATATTTTAATAAAATTACAACATTTTCAATTTTATATTTCTATATGCGCATTAGAAGTAAAAGTTTAATTTTCACTAATTTTTTCGTACAAATATATTTGATAAAAAATAATTTTTATTGTATTTAAAATTGATCTTACTATATTAGAATGATAATATTTATACAATAGTATTATTATCAAATATAAAACGGCCAATTTCGAAAGTCTATCACTTTAATGTGGTACCATTACTGCATTCTTTAATAGCTTTCCTTCTTTTTATTAAACCTTAGTATATTTAAATTAAAAAAGAAATATAAATACTTTTATGCTATACTCACTTTCCAGAAATATTTTATAACCCGCTGCTTACAACAACATCTCATAACTTGGAATATTTATAATTTATTTTATTTGTTTGACATGTTTTCAATTGTTTCTAAAACTTTTAAATTAAACGACAAAGCATTTAACAATTTATCTAATTTTATACTTGCTATTGATGAGTCATAAACTTCAAATTTATATTTAATTGGGTCAATTTTTTCTTAAATAAAATGGCTTTATGTATAACACAATGTGGTACATGTTTACTGGTTATTTTGTTAACCTACATCATTTCGAAATGTTTATACAAATAATTTACTTACATTAGTTCTAAAAAACATATTACTAAATTATGCACGCATAAAAGTATAAATAAAAAATTTATTCATCTGGAATTCTAATCTCCCCAGAATTGATAGAAGCTGTAACTTCTCTAGGTGTTCTGCCTTCAACAGTACATCCAACCGAATAGCATGTTCCAAGAACTTCTTTAACAGTTCCTGCTAATTTTTTACTAAATGATTTAATTCTAATTTTCTTAGCTATTTCAATAACATCACTAAATTTTAAGTCTCCATCGTGTTTAATATTTTTAACCTTCTTTCTATCTCTTGGTGGTTCTCTCAATGCTTTGATAATTAAAGTAGATGTATTAGGTAAGACCTCCACTGTGGCTTTTCCTCCTGATACTGTAACACCGACCATAACTTTAAGGCTTTTATATTCTGCAGTGGCTGCTTTAATATCCTCACCTACTTTCTTTATTGGTATACCCCATGAACCCGCTCTCTGTGCCAAAACTGGACCGGGGAGTTCTCCTCCAATTACTTGTATTTTTAGATATTTAACATCTCCTGTATCTGCATTTTTATTCATTTTTTGGGGTAAAAAATTTACAATAAATTTAACAAATGTCAGTTTATAATACTAAATTTGGTTTATGAAATAATCGTTATTGTCTTATTGATAACAATTTATTATTAAAATCAAATTCTGTTTAAAATTCTTACAAGTATTTATATTTTGTAATGTGGTAAATTATTACTAATTGTTTTATAAAATGTTAATGTAAAGTTAATAATAAATAATGATACAGTTTTGTAATTTAAAACATGTTTCATCTTAAAATATTTATAACTTAAGTTTTTAGGGCAGAAATGATATTTTTTTTTATTTCGCACAGCTTTGCTTCACTTAAAGGCGAGCTCGTACCAGAAGGAAATAAAGACTTAAGACTTGCTGATACTGGAACAAATAAGCTAAGATGGGTAGCTAAAACAGATTTGGGGAGCAACAAAGATCTTTCAATTGTGGAATATGACAGGGACAAAAAATATCTAAAAGTTAATGGTAAAGAACTGTGCACTAAAATATTCAGCAAAGAAATACAATTTTGTGATAATAAATACGTTTATACGAAATGGGAGCCCTTAGCAGAAGATGGAAGGTTTAAATTTAAAACAGAAGATGGATATTGTTTAAGTGTAGGAAAGAAAATGGATTCATTTAATTCAGTTATTCTTAGCAAATGTAAAGCACAGAATATTTATCAAAGATTTAAATACGAAAAAAACGAAGATGAGAAGGGACGAATAGAAACTATTAAAAATGACTATGATGAAGGAAGTCCAGTAATATTGAATATGGCTTTAAAAGCATATGAGAAAGACACACCTGTTGAAGTAATTATTAAAGATAAAAAAGATGGATTTAAGCGTGTTAATACAACAATAGGAGAATTAAACACTTTGTTTGCTTTTAATCACAATGCTGAACCAATAAACCATGATATGCTTGTTGATACTACAAAATTGAACCAACAATCGGAAGAATACTAATAAAATATTATTTTAATAAAAATCAGGTTTCTAATTTTACTATTACATTATTAATTCATAATTAATTAATTTTAGTGTAGTCTTAAAAATATTAAATTTTTTAACTTAAAGCATAAATAAAATAGAGACATTTAATAAATAAATTAATTTTTACTAAAATCTATATAATTTAATTAAAATATCAAGTTTAACAAAACTTAAAAAAACACAATATTTAATTCAATCAAAAAGTATATTTTAATAAAATTTAAATTTTAGTTAGAATGCTTTTTAATTAATTTAAATAAACAAAATTGTAGTAAAATATATACTATTATGATGTTTTAGAAACTTTTAATCAATAAAATGTTTTGTATCAAATATATTTTTTTAAGTTGTATAGTAATGACTTATCTTATGTTATGTAAGGAATTTAGTTGCTTTACTGTTAACATTTATACTTAATTTTAATTTATAAATGCCTAAATAAATCTTTGGGAATTTCTATTAAAATTCCTTCAGTTATTTTGCTCTATTTTTTGTAATTCACAAAACGCTTCTTGGTTTTTGAAACTGTGTTTTATATAAAAAATATAAAATCAGCAAAAGATTTAACAGTTATGTTTTTTATTCTTTACACTGTAAGAATATTAGCTACCATGCATCGAATAAAGGTTCTATCTAAAGACAGAGATTTTGAAATGTCTGTTCATTCTACTGGTTCATATACAAATGATATAGTTCTTGTTCCTTCAACAAATGACTTTGTAAAGGAAAACACTTTTGTGTATGAAGAATCAAGAGGAGGATTGAGAACAATGAGTGGTAGATTTATAACTAAAGGAGTTATGACATCCGATTTGAAATATAGCATAAAACTTGAGAACTCAAAAAGTTCATCTGATGGCTGGAAGATTTCACCACGCACGGATTATAATACTATTTCTAATTCAGAAAGCTACTGCTTTAAGAAAGGAAAATTTAATAAATCTGGAAATTATTATGAGTTATTTATTGAATCTTGTAATATAACAGATCCAGAGCAGCAATTTTTAGTAATAGATCTTGAAAGAACATTAAATGGTGAGGATTGGGATATAAATCAGAAGGGAGAAGTTGATATACTTAATGAGCCTATGTATTTGGGTAAATAAAATTTAATAATAGTATATTTTTATTAATTTAAAAGTTTAATATATTTAAAATTTACAGACTTAAAAATAATATTCTTTAATTTCATTTTTTCCTTCATTTATTAGAACATTATTTATGTAAATTTAAATAACTTTTACGATGTAGTAAAATATTAAAAGTTTGATATTTCAAATCAAAATTACTAAAATACTTTAATGAGCACAAGAGTTAAGATTAACTAACACATATGTTTTATCAATTTATTAAATAAGTAAATATTAGATATCCTTAAATTTAAGGCTTATTAGTAACAAAATACGAGTATAGTAAGAATACATGACATTTACAACAATACTTATATATTTAAATTATTATGTATAAAATCAAATAAAATATTTTTAAGGTTTATATTTTATTCTAGTAACATAAAAATGTGTTTATGCCTACTCTAAAAAAGTAAAGTTTATTATATATTAAAAATATCACTTCTTTCATTTAGTTCTCAGTTATTATTATTCTCATAGCTGTTATTTGGTTCAAATTTTATCCCTTTAATATGAAAACTGAAGTAATTTTTAAAAAGCATTTATCTGATTTTAAAAAAGTTGACACATCAAAATACACACAAATTTATATTAATAAAGAAGTAGATGATAAGACTACAAAGCTTTCACTATCTAAATATTCAGGAGATATCCTTTATATTCTTAGTAATAAAGACTTAGAAGATGTTAATGATTATTTTAAACAAGAAACAATTGTAGAATCTCCAAACTTACCAGAAAAGAAAATTAATGTTAAGAAAAGCAAACAGGGCAACTTATTTAATTTTTTAAAGAAGAAATAAATTAATAGTAGCTTGTATAAGAATCATAAAAAATTTTGTTTTATAAGATGTATAAATAAGTACGGACCTGTATTTTTGTCTATATTATGTAAAGTTTTAGGTTTATAATAATTTCTTTAAATAACTAAATCTTAAGTTTGTATTTTTTTAGTTTTTAATTTAAATTCTTCTTTTTATGCTACTATTTTTGTATAATTGTTGAAAATAAAAATGGGTTTATTTTATTATAATTATTTCAATATTGACATGTCAACTAAATCACATGTTAAACATATATTGAAACTTAATGTTTCATTAATACATCCTACAATAAAAATTAAAAATAATTATTATACAACTTTGTTTATAAATACAAACAAATTTTTTTTTATAAATATTTTTTTAGCACAAAAGGGGTTGTCCTTGCGTATGGAGATCGTCTATCAATGATGTATATACGGAGATAGAACTAATGCTAGCTGAGACATTAAAGCTATTCTAAGTCTTATACCTTATATGGTATAAGCCACTTGTAAAGTGAATTATTTAGCCTATGCTATTTTTTTGTAATTTTTTACTCTTCTTTTATGGATTTGCATTTGAAAAAACTTGAAGAATTTATTTCTGAAAATAAAAAGTTATACAATTTAAATATAAAACTTAAAGAACAACTTAATCAAGCAAATAAAAAAGTTATTGAATTAGAAACAAATGTTGCAACTCTCGATAGTACGATTTATAGACTAAAGAAAGAGGTTCGTAATTTAGAACATGATTTAAAAAGTAAAGAGAAAGTAATTCAAAATAATATACTTTTTATGAAAAGTGAATATAAACGTAAGGACATTCTAAACAATAAGTTAATAGGATCCACTAAAGATACAAAAATTATTGAGTTGAAAAAAGAGGTAAATTTACTTTTTCATAGAAATAATTTACTTTGTGAATTTATAAAAAATCTTTTTGATAAAAAGGATCTGGACTTTTTACTATTTTATAAGCTATTAGAAATTTCTGATAAAAAAAATATAGAACTATTTTTAGAAGACTATAAGGATGATTTAACAAATTGATATAAAAAGAGTACAAAGATGTTATTAGTTTTTTCGAAGTAATATAAATCCTTTTTAACTAATTAAAATAAATAAAAATAAGAAAAGTTAGTATTGTTTTATTAAAATTATTTATACTGTATTAAATTAATGGAATTTTTCTAATTATTTCTAAACAAGTTTTGCAGAATTTATAAAATTTTTCTGTAAGAACAAAATTCTTATCTAATATAATTTCCCAATTATTTTTACAACATAAATGGCATTTAACATCTTCTATTTTCACATTTGTATACCGAAAATAATCAGTAATATTTCTATGAACCTTAAGAATGTTTTTTATTTTTATCTTGTAAAATTCTTTATTTATAAAAAAAATAATGTCTAGTTTCGACTCTTTAATAAGACTTTTAATAGGAGTTGTAAAATCAACAAAAACTGTTTGGGATGTACAAAACATATTTAAAATTTTATTACGCATCACATCATCAGAAATATCACAAATAATAAAATTTTTTATGTTAAAAAAATAAATATTTGATAACTTAGGATGTATAAGACATGCTAAACGATAAAAAGATAGTTCACTATTAACAGTAAATGTAAACAGTCTTTCTTTAGGTTTAGAAAATAAACATGAATAATAAATGGTTTCAACTAAATCATCATTTGTGACAGAAAATAAATCTGCATTCTCTAAAATTAAATCATTATATTTATTAATTTTATTATTTTTATAAATAGTGATTTTATCTAAAATTTGTTTGTCAATTTCGCAAATATTTTTTTTTGATGAAGGGTACATTTTTAAAGAAGTCAGATTATTAAAATAGCACTTTTATTTTAAAAACAAAATTTAAACAATTTTATTCAAATCAAAAAAAATATAAACTAGATTATAATATACAAAAAAAAATAATACTAAACATTAAAATTAAGTTTTTATTTAATTTTTTCTAGAAAATATTTGTCTTAATACTTCTTCCATGTTATCACACACAATTTGTTTATCTTCATCGTTTAAATCTTTACCAGATTCTATTAGTTGTATATATTTATCTAATTCTACATGAATTTTTTGTTTATTTTCTTCTTCTTCTTCATCATCACAAAGTAAATGTTTAAATATTTGTGCCGTTCTATTGGGATCACATCCATCGATAAACGATTTAAATTTTTTATTTTTAGTAATTTTACCTCTTTTGTAGTCTAAGAATTCATTGGATGGTTTACTAGACCAATACACCTTGTCTGGTACACCATATTCCTTAAAAATATTATTATCACATCCTTCTGTTTCTTTACAATTAAAAAAACCTACAAATTCGTTATGTATAATAATTTTATCTTTATCTGCTCCTGTCCGTTTTACTATTTCATTTTCAATATCATCTTTTTCACATTTGAATTTTGTACCATTGATTGTAGAAAACATGGGAAAAAGCAAATCACAAAATAAATCTTTTTAATTTATAATCATATTTAATTAATAAAAGTATATTTTACAAACTAATTAAAAATGAAATTATAAAATCTTTTGATAATCCACCACTAAGACTGGGATTTAAAATGTTGCCAGGAATCTCAATATCTCTATATTCCTGTATTAGTGGTTTAATAGATTTATCAACAACAAATACTTCTTCTAGCTCAATATTCTTTTTCTGTGCTACTGCTTTAGTTGATGCAGCTGCTATCTCATTTATTTTCTTTTTAATGAGAGAATCACTTTTGTATTCTAAAAGTTCATATACCAAATTTTCTATTTCTTCTAGATAATCATTATATTCAACAGGTGTGTCAAAATCTTCTTCTGTTTTTATAAATCTATCTAATTGTCTTCTAATTCTACATTCTTTTTCTACTTCTATATCTTCAAAAGTGGCAGACATGTAATTAACTTTACGAAGTTCTACACCACATTCAGGACATTTATTTATGCCATTAATGTAATGTCGTCGTAGACATGATTCGCACATTTTATGAAAACACGGACTAATAAAAAGAACCATTTCAGGATTCAAATAAGAATCTGTCTTACACACAGGACACGTAGATTCTAACATAAAAGGGTAGAAAAAATAATTTATTAATTTAATAGTCATCACCATAAATCTTGTCTGTTAAATATCCATCAGATAACCCATTTTTTCTTACTACTCCACACACATCATAAGTAGATATTGTATCTAATAATCTGCCATTTTCATCTATGTCAGCTAGAGTAATCTGAACACTAGATTTATCTGAACTAGCTATTGGTCTTTTAGTAAATGAGCATATTCTTCTTTCAAACATATTAAGGGTACAAAAAATATGCATAAAAGATAAAAAATTTATTTACAGTTAAAACATAAAAAGAAAATGTTTATATAATTTGTATAAATTATAAAAAAAGTTATTTTTTATTATAAAAAACAATGTTAATATTATGGCATAGCTATTGATGATTTAAAGCTATAATAATTTACAAATTGTTTTTAATTTTGTTAGTAAAAAAATGAATGATGGGACTAAAAGATGACAATAAATATATATCACAGTTAATTAGCAGTTGAAAATTATACTAGAATTTAGTACTCTGTTATTCAAATATGTGTTTCTTCTAACTTAAGATAAAAAGTATTTACAAAAATTAACATACCTAATTTTTTAATGATTTTTGCCTTTTAAAAAGAATTTTAGGTATCTTAAATTTTAGAAAATCAACTAGCACAATAATTTGCTTATTATTATCTGTTGTAAACAATTCACTGTCCTTAATTTGAGAAAGTATAACAATTAAGGTTCTTAGTTCATCATCATCTAAACTTTCAAGTTCGATATACGTCAATAAGTTGTAAATAATGTCATCAATGTTTTTTTCATAACCGTCCTTGATGTACAGAATTATTTTTTCGAGTAATGCAATTAGATTTTTAGAAATCACAGATTCTAATTGCTCTGGTTTAATTATAAATAACAGCTCTTCTAAATCTTTATTTGTTCCTTTAAGAACAAGCTCAATGGCCTTATTAAAGTTACTTGACTTAATGTACTTTTTAAGTAGAGAATGTTCTTCTGTACACTTTAAATACGAAATAGCGTCTTGTAAATCTTGCATGTATTCAGAATCTTTAAAATTAGACATTTCTGCGACGACTTGAACTCTCATTTCATCCATCGAAGCTTCAACAACAGGTAAAAGAGAATCACAAATAATCTCTTTTGTAAATTGCAATAACTTTTCTTCATCAACATGTTTATTACTAAATAAAGTAATTTTGTTACTTAACTCATCTACAAGTTTGTTTACTTTTTTTATTTCTTCTTTAACATTTTTATCTAAGAAATCTAACAAAGAGCTAGTTACAGCATTCATACATTTGTCAACCAGCTCTATTTGATTTTGTTTAGATACACGCTCGAATTCATCAAATCTTTTTTCTAACCTAGAAAAGTGATTTAAAATGCAAGATTCAAAATCCATATTACTATTTTTTGTATTAAATAAGACACCAAATGAAGGACTTGATTTTGTATCTTCATTATCAGCTTTTTCTGAGAGAGATGCGGATTTATTTAATAAACCATTTTTACTTTCATTAGAAGAAAAATGTGAACTGCTTATAAAAGGATTATTATAATTTTCAGTAGTAGATGGTTTTTTATTATCTAGCACAGTGTTAAGTTCTAAAGGCGATTTAGAAAGATTATTATAATCTTCATTATATTTACCTAACGCATCAGTAAAAAGATTACAATAATTATTATTACTAGTATTAATAAATCCATTTGTTTTATTCAGAATTGACTCAGATTGATTTTGTTTAAGAAAATGACTTTCAGTATTTCGCAATGGATCCGATACCCCGCCAATCACAGTATTCCGCTTATCAGACATTAAATCATTTTGTCCAAAAATAGAATTTAAACTTGAAGGCGAGTATTCATTTTTAGTAACTGGCCTCGAAAAAAAGTCCTTATTTTTACAAAAAGAGACCCCATCAAACAATGTGGAATTAACTGTAAGATTTTCCGCACTTTTTGATGAAAAATTAAACTTTCTCGAAATGCTTTCATTGACATCATTATTAACAAATATAGTATTCTTATTATCTGATGAATCTTCTAGAAATTCTTTTTCAAAGTTAGCATCATTTGACGTTTTAAAAGGATTATAAATCGCAGAATTAACGTCAGGCTTAGGACAAATATTACTTGTCACATCACCTAAAGAATTACTTGAAACATCTTTAGAATCAAAAGACAAGTCTCTTATGTATATAATATCCTGTAAATCTTTAGATTTGGGATCATTATCTTTCACTTCTGTAAATTTTCTACACAAAAAGCACAGAATAATATTATTTAGACCATTAGAATTGACAGAAAAATCTAAAATGTTAGTAGGACAAGAAATCTCTTTAACAATAACAAGTTCATTTCTTAAAACATCAACAAAATACATTTTATATCCAATTCTACAACAAATCATTTTAAAAACAGCACAAATTTTTACAATATGACTAGTACTTTCAATAATCAATTCGTTTTTTATTTCAAAGTTATTATTAACCAATGAAAGTACAACTCCTTCTTTGGTTTTGTTATAAATAACAATTTTATCGGAAACCTCATAAACACTATCTCCTTTTGTTCGAAATTTTTTACCTGCTGCATCAAAAAAACTTCTACCGTGGTTTATGTAAAGGCCTTTTGATAACCAAAAAAACGATACAGGAAATGTAGATGTAATATTCTGCACAATTTGTTTTGGTTTTAAATATCCATTATCTTCCGATACAAAATTTAAAAAATATTTGTCTTTTTTAAAAGATAAATAATAAATTTCATTGTTTTTTTCAATCATTTGTAAAACATTTCTTGAAATAATAGTCTTATTTTCATTTATAGAATACTTTTTAAATCCTGAATATGACAATTTGTTTTGGCTGTCCAAAGTAACAATCACACATTTGGGACTGCCTGAGGATTTCTTTTTAAAATTGTAGAAACACGCATCTTTAATTGTAAATGGAAGAAAAATATGAAAATTTTTGAACTTGTTGTCAAAAAATAATGTTCTTCCATCAAATGTAAAGAATATTTCCCCTTTGTAATGTAAAATTATCGGAGTCGATGGTGTTGTAATAGTGACCGGTTGAACTATAACACTCTGTATAATATTATAATTCCATATCAATTTATCTTTTATTTTGGACTTGTTGCTATTAAATAAATCAATAAAAATATTACTCGTATCTTTCTTTATCGATTCAGCTATTTCATTAACTTTTTTGTCCATAAAATGGGTTTAAAATTTCTTCTAACAATTATAAATAATTTAGATTGATCAAATTTTGACAGCTCGAATATTTGATTTTTGTCTGTTTATAAATGTATTTATGCATGACTTTTTTAAAATTTATTAAATCCTTTATTTATGCGTGAAGGAAAAAAAATATCTTTTTTAAAAGAAGTAAGAATGATGTTGTATGGATTTGGGGATGTGTCTTGTCCAAGAAATGATACTACTGAAGTATTACATAATTATGTAATAGAATATTTAACAATATTACTTGTAGATACACACAATATGGCTAAGCTTAAAGGGAAAACTAAAACTGAAGATTTGCTCTATTGCATTAAAAGAGATAGAAAGAAGTATTTAAGAGTAAAACATTTATTGATGACCAATGAAGAGCTTAAGAAAGCAAGAAAGGCATTTGAAATGAAGGAATATGAAAAAGAATAAATTTATTAAAAATAGTTATTATTTCACTACACTTGACTTTTTATAATATAATTTTTTAATCAAAAAACAAACAAATTTTTAATAAATAATTAATTTATTTCAATTCTTGACTTTTTAAGATTCTTTCATTTTTCAAAGCAATTTCTTCTTCTAAATCTTCATCAGTTCCAAATTCATAAATTTTTACACTAAAATCTTCTAAATGTTCCCTAAACATTTCTTCATTTTTTGACAACTCAAACAGGCCAGCTATAAAAACCTTTAAAGATTTCTCTGTTATGTTCGAAAAACTTTGTGAAAACAATGACAGCATGTGGTTAGAAAGAAGCATAACATTAGGTTCAGAATTATTTAAGCTTGATATATTGCTAGATATATTAATCATTAAAGCTAATAAAGAAGATTGCAATTTAAAATTATGCTTTGTATCTTTGTCGAAAATAATACCTAATAAATTCTCAAGTGTTAAAATGTAGTTCTGTGAGAAGAATTGTAATTGATTAGTTTCAAAACACTTTTTAAAAAATAAAATTAAAACTTTTAAACCTAAATCTGATATTTCTCTCATACATGTAATCGAATTTAAAACTGAATTATAAACAGGAACAAACAAATCACTGGCATATAAATTGGAAAAAAATGTATTAAAAGACGACTCAAGAAATTCTTCAATAAGTTCTAAATAATTTAAAGATATTTCAGGATTATTATCCGCCTTCATTACGTAAGGAATAGAAGGTTTAAGTAGAGCTGAATTAAAAAATAATTCAATCTGTACATATTGTATGTTTTTCTCTTTATTAATATTTTTAATTATACTTTTTCCCAAAGAAATAATTAAAGGATCTTTAAACTTGGGATTATTATTAAAATCATATATTACTTTTTCACAAAGTTGTGTAATAAATTGTTCTTTTGTAAATTTGGCATTAATAATCTCAATAAATAATTCATTAATATTTGAATTTATAGTTCTACTATTTGCTACAATATCTGGATCATTACTCATTAACATCATATTATTACTTAAGTCGTATAATTTAAAATACAAAGGGAACAAAGATTCGTAACTTGAATCACATGAAAACGGTAGAAATTTGTAAATCAAAGAGTGAGACTTCAAAACATGCGAAATCATTTTGACTGTTTCAACGGAGGAGACAACATTTACAAGGTTAGCTAAATATTCATCTGAAAATATATTTGTATCACAAATAGAACTTAATAATTTTTGTATATTTTTAAGAATTGTTTCTTTATTACTTTCTTCTCTAGGAATTTCCTTAATAATATTTAGAACACCTTCGTAAATAAATCTTTTTTGATAAAATTCTAACGATTTAGTAATATTTTTAAGATTCTGTAGAATGTAAGTAAGAAAAATCATATTATCTTCTCTTTGCAGTAAAACTTCTCTTGGACATCTTTCTGCAATTTTATAAAAATTGTCACAAGCCATATCTTTCACACCTTCGTGTGATTCGTCCATAAATTCAAATAACTTTTTTACGACTGTTTTTAAGAAACTTTTATTATGCAAAAGAAACCTGTGATATTGTCCTATAATAAACATAATATTAGATGCCACAACCGCTTTATCAAATCTAGAAGGTCTCATATCACACAGTACAAGTAAATATTTCAAAATAGAGACAAAAAAGTCTCTTTCTGAATTTTCTGTAAATACTCCTGATATACATCCTATAGCCCAACATAACTTATTAACTTTAGACCAATCCCATTTTTCTACTTCTAATTGTGCTCCCGTTTTCGTAATAAAATATCTTTTTAAATCATCTTCGATTAAAAAAGCCAAATGATACAAGCATGATTTCATTTTTTTATAAAAATCAATCTGATCTGTTTCTATTAATTTATTCTTAATAATTTCTCCGTATTCATTAACAATAATAAATACTTCTTCAGGCCTAGGCATTTTTTCTACTAAACAATTTAACAATTGCACTAAAACACCTTTATATTCAAATCTTCTTAAATTCCTTCTTGGTTCCCGATTATTAAATGGAAATTCGGTGTATAAGTCGAAAACAAATTTATTCCAAACTTCAAAAAGTACTAAAAATATTTTAGAATCATCAATCCTAGAAAATAAAATCATATGCTCCAAAGCAATTCTTGTAGTTTGTATATTTTTCGACTCTAAAAGTGGAGTGTAAAATTCAAAAATACTAGCAAAAAGTTGCGAAAATCTAAAAATAAAATTTTTTTCAGAAGTATCCATGTGTCTGTAAATTTCAAATACTTTTTCTTTTGTAAACTTTTTTAAATATAATTCTAAAAATTGAAAGGCATTCAAAAATATAATCCAAATTTTTTCTTCATTAGCTTTCATTAAATTCACATTATTAAATAATGACTTATCCCTTCCTAAATCTACTATTTCAATTAAGCACATTAAACTTTCTACACTGTGTGATGAATTAATATGTTCACAAACTAGTTCTACAATGTCCGTTAAAAAAATAAAATCAACAGGCATAGAATTTACAAATCCAGAAAATGTTGATAGAGTAGTTTGCAACAATGCATCATCTACAGAATTATTTTTAGAAAACTCTAAAATCATTTTTAAAAAATTGAAAATTGTTGGAAATTCTTGTTTCATCTGATTTCTCAAAATTCTTTTTTTGACAGTTGTGATTCCATCATTCAATTTTAAAAAAATATCTTCATTAAGTTTCTTTAAAATTTCAAGTGTATTTTTACAAACATCCATAGAAATTGAAGTAGATACGTTAATAAGATCAGAAATAAAATTGGGCCATCTTTTTGGCCAATCACGTTTAGCTATTTCAACAATAATTCGATTTAATTCATGTAAAACATAACTCTGACAATTTTCTTTAGTCTTCTCTACAACCATCTGAAAAATATAATCTCTTATTCCTTGCTTTATATTTTCTTCTAAAATATACCATTTAGTTTTAACTGTTTCTTCTAAAATTTGTAAAGCAACATAATGCGATTGTTGCTGTTTAGAATTTTTTAGTATAAAATCTACTTTTGTCCAAGACGTACTCTGATTTTTAAATTTTAATAGTATTTCTTCTGATTCAGTTTTTTTACTTGATAAAGGATCACTAGAGTTCAACACAATATCATCAAATACAGATATGCTAAATTCTTTTTCTGAATTTAAGAGATCTTGCATAAAATAAGGGGCACTTTTTACTTGTTAAAAATCTAAAAAATCAATTAACAGAAAGGGATGTATAAATTGTTAAAATAAAATATTATTACAAATAAATTAAAGATAATAATATTTTATAATTCAAATCTAATTGATTAATTTTTTTATTGGTTACATTTAGTATTTAATTTTTCTAATTCATAAATTTAATGAAGCCAATAGTTGTAGGAAATTGGAAAGCTAACAAAAACTTCGAAGTCTTTAATAAAATACCATCAAATCTAAATAATATTGAAGTTGCTATAGCACTCCCTCACATCTATATTCCGCAAACAGTTAATTATTCTAAACATCATATTTCGATTTCGGGACAAGATTGTAGTAAATTTGAAAGTGGCCCTTACACGGGAGAAACTCCTTCTTCTTTTCTGAAAGAAAATCATGCCAAATATGTAATCATAGGACATTCAGAGAGAAGAAGATACTTTTATGAAAATTCATCAGATTTCACAACCAAGATTAATAATGCACTTGCGGCAGGACTTGGAGTAATCTATTGCATTGGAGAAAATTCTTTAGAGCGTGAAAGTAATGAATATATGAAAGTATTGTATGATCAATTTTTTTCGGTAGTAGGACAAGGGATTAAAATCGATATCGCTTATGAGCCAGTATGGGCGATAGGATCAGGTATTATTCCGAAAAAAGAAGAAATTTCTGAGGTAATTGAACACATCCAAAGATGGTCTAGAAGTATTAATGTATCTGGTAGAATATTATATGGTGGTTCTGTATCTTATGATAACATTGAATTATTACACAGTATAAATAAACTTAAGGGATTTTTAATAGGTGGAATTTCTTTAAAAACAGAATTCGTTGATATCTGTGAGAAGTATAATAGTTTAAATGGCCAGTAAAGCTTTTATTAAAAAAATTAAATTTAAATATAATTTAGTCTTTTTTAATTTAATGTTGCATAAATTAAAATATTAAATCCAGTAAATTATTTGTTTTTAATTATATTGTTTTTGTTTATGTTAATACATGTTAAAAAATATCTTATCAAATTTGTTTGTTTTATATCTAAAATTTATCTAGCATATTAATTAAAAATGTTTTATATTTATTTTGTTTTAAGTATGAAACAAATTGTATAAATTGCATCGGATGCAAATAACAAATGACACTGAAAACCAATACCTCTCTTTCAATTTTTATTTCTGAAGTAAGAAATTTAACAAAAGAGTCTTTTATTAAAAAAGTTATAGCAGAAAGAAGAAAATTATACTTAGATAAAAATATTACTTATTCAAAGATCCTTTCTTTAGTATATTTTGTTATAAATGATATTGATGTAGATCCAATTATTTTTGTTAATGCTTGTGGTTCATCTGATTTTGATGTCAAAAAGGCGGGATATCTTGGTTTAACGTTGTGTAAAAATTCTAATCTTCTTATTTTGACAGTAAACACTGTAATGAATGATCTTAAATCACCCGTCTTTAGAGAATGTGCTTTAAACTTTCTATGCAATATCCAAGTAAAACAGAGAATTTATAACGATCTTTCCAATTTTATCTGTATATCAAGTACTGCCGATAAAAACATTTTAAAAGGTGTAATTGCCAAGAATCGACTATCAAATTTAAGTAAAATATCCATTGTTGGAAGTAGTGATACACTAGCCTACGTTAAGGTACAAATTTTATACGATAAATTGATTGATGGAGAACAAGTAGATTTAGCAGATAATGATATATTTTTTGTTATATCTATTTATAATACCGTTAAGTGCCCCTTTCTTAAAGTAAAGCTTGTTCAATTATATATTAAATTTTATGAAATGAAAAGATTAATTCCTAGAGATTCTTTGTTTTTAGATTTGCAGGCCGACATAATAAAACCCAAAGATATTGTTAAACCATCTGTTTTGATAGCATTATCAACTGTTATTAGTGAGTTTTTTATTATAATAGATAAAATTAATAGTAAGATAGAATTTTTTATTTGTCGATTAATAGATTCAAAAAATTGTAATTCGAGATTAATTGGGTTTAATTTAGCAAAAAAATACGGGTTATTTAGCAATAAACTTATTGATAGATCGATTAAACTTGGTATAAATGTAAAATATGCATTTTCAACAATAGTTAATTTATTAAATAAACAAAATTATAAAGAAATTTACCGAAGAAAAGAAGAAATGAGATTTGTTATGGATAAACATATGATTGATTTTAATGAATCAAACGAAATTATACTTAACTTGTTGTTAAATATATGTAGATATGCAGATGAAGATTTTCTAGTAAAAATCTTACTTATTCATCCTGATTTAGCTTTTAAAAAGGATATCAGCTTAAAGCTTTCAGAAAAATCAAAATGTGAATTATTCAACAAAATTTTGAGTAATCAAAATGTGGAATCAATATATTTATTTTATTTAATAATTCCCAATAATATAAAAGACAGAAAATTTTTAGAAGAGATTTTTACGACTCACTTAACACTATTGATAAACAAAAAATATCCTAAAAAAGAAATTGTACTCGACAAAATGATTTTTTCTATTTGCAAATATAAAAAATTGGATTTTTTTGCATTAAAATTGAAAGAAATGTATAAGGAATTGTTTAAAAAAAATCCTAAACTAGAAATTTTACAGATCATTTTAAATGGAATTTTTCTATTCAATGCGCGTGCAGATACAAAAATACATTATATTGATGAAGATTATTTTTTCCAGTACAAAAAAGTAAATCAGGATATTTTACATCTTGAAATGATTGAAAACTTTAATATTGTAAAAATTACAAATGAAATAAACGAAGATGTGCATTTTAAAAAAGAGGGCATGATTTATACTTGTGACGCAAAAAATTCACAAAAAATACAAATATTTATAAGAAATTTAAACAAAACTTATACAGCAAATATATATTTATAATCTAATAAAAGTTTATTTTACTTCTGTAAAAATTTTACCATTAATAAATTTAAAAATTTTAGGAAATTTTTTTACATGTCCATAATCATGACAAACAACTAACACTGTTTTATCAAAGAACCTTTCTCCCAAAATTAAATCAATAACATTATTTGACGATTTTTCGTCTAGATTATTAGTAGGCTCGTCAAAAATGTAAACTTGAGCCTTCGATAAAAGTGCTCTAACATAAAATATTTTTTGTCTTAAACCACCATTAATATTCAATCCACGTTCACCTAATATTGTGTTATATCCATCTTCTAATTTTAATATATCCTTATGAATGCCCATTTTTTTACATTCTTCAACAATAGAGGCAAATGGCTCATTGTTTCCGTAAGATAAATTAAAAACAACAGATTCATCAAAAAGAATCGTCTCTTGGGGTACATATGTAATAAGCTTTCTATATTTCGTTATTAAAATTTCATAAATATCTATGTCATCAATAGTGACAGAACCAGAATCAATATAACACAAACGAGTCAAAATTTTAGATATCGTACTCTTTCCAGAACCATTTTTACCAAAGATACAAGCCTTATCTCCCTTTTTTAGTACAAAATTAATATTTTTAAATATTTGTATGCCGTTAATAGAATATCCAACGTTTCTAAAAACAATTTCTTTTTTAAAGGTATCTTTTACAGAAGTTCCTTTTACTTCTTCATTAATGACTTCTAAATAATATAAAATAAGTTTACTAGTAACTAAAGCTTCTTTATACTTTCTAAATATTCCTGAAATATTTTCAATAGTTTTTTCTAAACTCAAAAATGAATCGTAAATATTTCTGTATTTAACAGGATTTGAAACATTCTGTAACTGTAAAATCAATATAGAAATAAATGCTGCCAGTAAAAAGATTATGTCATCCATAAAAGAAAGCAAAACCACTGTTTTATTATGCTTTAATGATGCAGCTTTCCATAGATTAAGCTTATTATTATAATCTTCTAAATGATAATCTTCTGTTTGAAATGATTTAATGATTTCATAATTTGTTATATCTTCATAAATCAGTTTGTCACAAATCCCTCTGGCACTGTTCATATCTTTTTTACATTTCATAGCTACCATAGCACCTTTAATGTGAATAAAAATAGCTAATATTACAATAAAAAAACAAAAATATAAATGAATTTTTGACGTATTTCTATAAATTAATAAAAAATCTGAAATAAAATATCCAACTTTTTGCAACAGCTCAAGAATGCAATGCTCAAACAGCTTAGACATGGCGAGAGACCCTTCACTAATTGCAAATTGTGTTTTTCCGCTAGATAAATCTATACTGTCTCCTGCCTCATATTTCAATATTTTTAGTAGAGCTCTTTTCGAAGTATTTGACTGAAACAATGTACTACAACACAGAATAATGTATTGTGAAGATGATGAAAAAATTGAATACAAAATATGGCAGATAAAAATAATTTGACAATCATTAGTTAAATTATTCGTCGAATTTAGATCATATATTAATTTTTTTAAAAAATAAGAAATTACATGTTTTGCTAAAATCGAAGATATTAAAACACAAAACATTAATTTAATATTTTTTACATCAGATAAATAGTATTTTAGACAAAGTTTGAGAATTCTAATTTCAGTAAAATTATTTTTTTTAGATGAGGATATCGACATAGCCTTGGGGGTAAAAAATTTAACATTTATCCAAATTTTGTTGTAAAATAAAATTTAATTTTTTATAATTGATAATCAATTTTAAATATTGTTAATAAATTTCGAAGTGATTGGTTTTTCTTATTTTCATCTGTTTCTTCTTTTAAAACTTTATAAATATCATTTAAGACATTTTTTGAAGATCTGTGCAAATATCCATCAAATAAAGAGAAATTTTTAATACAAATATCAACTAATTGACAGAGATCTGCATCCTGTACATTTTTTTCAAACATGACTTTATATCCTGGTCCAATATTTTTTATTAAAATCATTTCTACACATGGTTTTATAATACCTAGTACTATTCTCATCTTATTAGAATCTACCTTTTCTACAACTACTTCCATTGGTTCTATAGAGGTTTGACACATAAAAACTTCTAATTTTATGCTCATATAATCGTCATTTTCTACAAAAACACATTTAACATTTTGTGATTTGCATTTTAAAAATATGTTTCTATCAGCACTTAAAAGAACTGCATTATTTATACAAGAAGTTGTGTATACAATTTTATCATCGACTGTTCGTAATTTTTGCATATCACCAATTTCAGTAAGTATTTCCATACTATTTTTTTTAATCTGTCCTTCAATTGATAGTATGCTTTTTGATAAATTATTTTGTATAAACTTGTTTGCTTCTTGAGCTTTATAATTTATAGGTTTTAGTCTGTCGATCTCATCTACTACAATTTTTAAAATTAACACTTCTATATTAAACGGATGTGTATCATTTATAAATTTTGATAATAACGCTTGGTGTTCTAATAATATATTTGTATCTGGAATAATAACAATTTCCATCAAGGGTATAAAAATTAAATTTGCAAAATTATTTGTTTTATCAATGTAAAATTAACTTAAAATGCAAAAAAATATGTTAATAAATTTCATTAAAATTTTTTACTTTTCAAATAAAATTTTATAAAGAAAATAAATTACAAAATAAATATAATTATCTATTCATACAAAATATGCTTGTAATCCCAAATCTGAAATGAAATATCTGTTAATATATGACACTCATGAATATTAAGGATTTTTAAATCTCTATCAGAAATTTCACTATCATTTTTAACAATATACAATAAAAAAGTTCCTTTTTTGCAACATTGAGAATTCGAATCAATCATTAAAACCTGCAAAAACTCTGATCCATTGTAAAACCATGCAAAAAATCGATCTTTAATTAATTTAACAGTTAAATTAATAACCCTAACAAATTTTTTTGTTCCTGTTAGCTCTTTTTTATACAATCTCTTTACAAAAACATTCCCATGTTTTGAATGTATAAAATATTTATAATTTTCATCAATGTAATTTTTTATACAATCATACGAAAATTTGGAATTATCACATAAAGATTTTACATCCTTATTTGGCACAGTGGTAAAGTTAATAACCTGGTTGCGCAATGTGATATCTTCAACTTTAATTTTAGAACCTGCCCCTTGAAAAAAAACTGGTAATGGACAAGTAGTTATATTGTTTAATATATTAAAAGAAGCTACTGTTTTATCATTACAATCAATTTCTTGTTCTTGGCACAAAGGAAGAATTGTTGTTTGCTCGACTTGACAGCAATGTTTTGTGGAAGTAAACACTGTACCTGTAAAATCGACTTCATGATCAATCTGTTCCTCCGAATCGGGATCATTATTTGTATTAAACCTATCAAATAGATCGATATTGTCTTCACAATGACAAAATTCTGTAATTTTAGGTTTTTGCTGATAACATGTGCCTGTATTTACTTTTGCATTTGATAAAGATTTTTTTAGTGCTTTAAATTTAAGTTGATCATCATAGCATGATAATTTTTTGAATTCGAAAACAGATAAGCTAGAATCTAATAAATAAGATATACCATTAACTGCATTAACTCTTGAAATTAACTCTGCAATATCTCTGTGTCCGTGTTTAGGATAAATATAAGGATATCCTCCAAAGTTATTAAGATAATCTTGTACCATGTCTTCGGCATTTGAACAGTTTCCTACTATTCCGTTAAGTAAAATTTGTTTACAACTATCACTCAGTTTAGAATTTAATTCTAAAAAATTAACCTCCCCTTTAACAAACCTATTAACTAAATGCTTATCTTTAAATGTAAAAAAGGTTGTATCAACAAGATCAGTTTTTGAATATGGTATTCTAAAATATTTACCATTTTCCAAAATTAGAAAGTGTTCATCGATAGGAATAAAATCACAAAAACCAGAACTATCCGAGTTGTTAATCAAATTCAAAATCTTATCATTTGGTCGGTAAAATTTAGGATCTGTTTCAATAAGTATCTTAGAATCATGCTTATAAACTTTGATATTTTTAATAAATTTGTTACTTTTTAATTCTTTAAAATCTTTATAAGTTGTGCCATAAATTTCCTGTTTATCAAAAACCAATATGCTTTTATTTTTTATATTAGTTATATATAAACAATCTTCATTTGATGTTCCCTCAAATCCAATTTCAAAAAATGTATCTGTCATTTATGGATTATTTTTTTTATTTATATTTTTATTGCATAAATTGTTAACAAACAAATTTTTAATAAATATTTAAATTGTTAAATTATTAAACAAAATATTAGCTAATATTTTAATTTTGTAAAAAATAACCAATTACAAATATTTCTAAAACAAATATTTTTATGTTAATTTTTTTACTAACCCATGCTTATTCCATTTTTGAAAAGTTTGTTATTATTTTTTGGATCGATTGCAGCATTAATTGCAATTGGTGTAGGTATAATAAAATCTATTGAGTACATAGAAGATAAGGCATATAGTGCAAAGAAGAAGATTAAGAATATAATTTACATATGTATGTTTTTACATTTATATTTTTTAATAAGAGGTAAGTCAATTTTTCACACACTATTTAGTTTATCGATACAATATTCATTCTTATGTCTTATTGATGTTTATCCAATCATAAAATTAGATAATCCTTACTTCATTTACGGAACATTAGCTTCTTTAGTTAATCACTTTTTAGTTATAAAATTTCTATTTTATCGAAGATTATATACGCTTGAAATTCTTTCTGCTTTTGCGCTTATTTGGATTACACCCTTTTGCTTTTTTATTAGCCTTAGTGCAAATGACGAAGTTATAACTATCAAAGGCAAGACCACTACCAATACACTAATAGGAAATTTTTTGAAAAAATTATTTAATAGTAAAAATAAATAATTTGTGTTACGTTGTTTATATTCCTAAAAATTTACTAAAAATAGTTTTTTCGGTTGGTAAAATTTCACCGAAACATTCTTTTAGCCTAAGTGTAAAATCTTTTTTCTCGTCTTCGGTCAAATCTTTCCTTTTAGAGATTATCGTTTTTACAAATTTCCTTTTTATATCTGGAAAGACGTATTGCAATGATTTAACTTCTTCTACAAATAAATCTACACTTTTACAATCAATCAAAGGGATTATTTTTAACAGAGGAGATAATGCATTTAGTACATCGTTTTTTTCACCAAATTCATCAAGTATTGATTTAATTTTTAGATAATTATTTTTTAATCGTGATGCGCATTGGTCAAGTATTTTAGATTTTTTGCTACCAAGCTGTTTTAAATATGTAAGAGATAAAGAATTAGCAAGTTCGTGGATAAAAGTCATAAATGTATAATCACTCATTGTAATTTTATAATCCATTAGAAAATCTTTTACAGTAATTATTAATACTTTTACAATATCATCTTTGTACCATTTTTCTGTAAAAAGATCTTTAGTCACAGGATAGCAAGTCTCAATAACAAATTGAGATAAATACTTATTTGAGGCTCTGAGTATGTTAATAAAAGTAGTTCCCAATTCTCTGACTTCCGGTGATTGACATTGAGGCAAAGATGTAATATATTGAGTCAATTTAAGACCACTATTACCGAACATTATACAGAAATCTTCATATCCTGCTTTACTTTTCATTTGGACCGAAGGTAAAAAATCTTTTTCCATTACGTTTATTAGTTCATCTTTAAATATATTACAGTATTTAATAATGGTTTTAGTTATGTGTGCAAATATTTGCTTATTAAAGGAAATGGGTTCTAACTGCATTTTTATAATTTGTAATAAACTAACAAAGCCTGGTGAAATTAATTTATCTTCTTCGTCTTTTGAGATTTCTTCATTTCTCATATAAAACTTATTTACTTCAATTTTAGTAATATTTGAAATCCATTCTTTAAGTTTTTGCTCAGCAATTTTAGTATATTTATCAAGTAAGACTTCTTCATTTTCAAGCAATTTATCACCTAAAGAATCGGCAATTTTACCAAATGTAGATTCAACATTATTATAGTAATCGGTCACAAACTCTATTACTGCTAATATTTCCCCTGCATCAAGATAGTTAGATTTTTTGTCTAAGAGATGTTTTAAATTTATATGATATTCTTTCAAAAATTCATCAAATGAAAAAAAATCAAGATTAAATCTTTCTTTTATCAACTTTAAATCTTCTGTAACAAAATATAACTTTTTTACAAAAATTTGTTCTTCTTCTAATTTCTTAAATTTATTTTTTATGCTCGATTTTATGCTGTTTTTAATCCTTTCTGTAATATTCTTGCATGTTCTTTTTATATATTTTTTATAAAGTTTATACATTTCCTTTGAAATTGGTTCATCACTATGTTCTCCTTTTTTTGCTAAATTAGTAATTTGATCTCTTTTTTCTTCCTTTCTAATGATTTCACACACTTTAGGAAATATTTCATAGTTACTAATAAAATCTTCTCCCAATTCTAATAATTTACAATTGAAATCTAGTATTTGTTTTTTTATGTGACTTATAGCTTTTGATACTTCAATTGTATCTTCCCGAGATAGATCATGATTAAAATATTCTAAATCGTACATAAAATCTTCTAATTCAAAAATTTTGCTATGATAAGTATCTAAATCATCATTTACAATAGGATCATACAATGTACTCATCTTTTCACTAAAATATTTAACTTTTAGTAAATTTGAGTGTGTTACACAAATCATTTTAACTGTTGTATAATTTTTTATAAGAACTAAAAAGTCGTTTAGTATTTTTATATTTTTATCCTTATTTTTTAAGAACTCTTTATACATTGCTTCAATTTTTAATATGTCTTCTTCTATGTCCCTTAAAATAGTATGACAGGTAATAATTTTATTTGACAATAAATTTTGATTATAAAAAAACAAGTCTTTAACATTTGCTTGTATTGATTCTATTTTACTATTTAAATCACTAGGATATTTTATTTTTTCAGATAATTCTTCTAATGCTTGATTTTCCATAAGGGTCCTTCAATTAATCCTTTTTCAATGTTACAGGTATAAAGTTATTAAGCCTTTATGCATTAATAAAATACCCCTATTTAGGTCTACGAAAACCTACAATTTAAATATAAAAATTAATCTAAGCCATTTTTTTATTTACCTACATTCCGTAACTGTTAGTACATTAAACTAAATTTATGTTACTATACTTAATTTTCAGAATGAGTATAAAAGGATATAATAAAGGCTTTAATATTAACAATAACTTTATACGGAATATTTCAATAATCAATCAACAAAATTTAAATAAATAATACTTTTTAATGCTAATTATTAATAATAGAGCTTTAAGCTAATTTTTTATTCCTTAAATAAAAGAATTATTTCTTTTACATCACCTGTCAATAAATTATTATAACATAAATATTTATATAATAATTTAAAATAGCATAACTTTTTCCTACAGAATATTTTCTTTTATTTAAAAAGTACAATTTCTAGTTAATTCCTCTTGCTTTTTTCTTGTTCTAATTACCGTCTTATACATGTTTGGCATCTTATAATGAAAATGTACTACAGGTTTTATATCTAACAAATAATTTAAATAAGCAATGCTTTTAAACTTCTCTTTTTCCTCATTTGATAGCAAAGAATCTTCTGTTTTCTGATAAAAATTATTAGTAAAACTTGTTTTATTATGTTCTTCTATAAAACTTTGCTTCTTCTTATAAGTTTTTTTGTAGTTATGTTTAATAGTCTTTTTTATACTTTTAGTATCTTTTATTTCTATTCTATTATTATTAGGATTAAGTGTATTTTCATTAACTTTATATGCTGGAGAATTTATAATAATGCCTTCTTTTTTAAAATTATTATTTTTTAAGTTTAGTATTTTTTTGACTTTAGATTTTTCTTTTTCATTGCTTCTAAAATCAATAAAACATTGATGCTTAAACATGTAATCTGCATAAAGTAAATCTTTACATTTAAGACATTGTATTAACACATTTTTACTATTTATAATCACATTCTCAAGTTTATGTTTTTTAAATTTTACTTTTTGTATTGTTTTAATTTTCATTAATGGGGGATATATTAAAGATAAATATTGCTAGAAAGAAGAAAATAATATTTAAGAAAGGATAAGACTTATATCTTTAAGTATTAAATTCATTAGTATAATTTTTGATTTAATAATAAATTAGCAGCAATCAAATTCAAGTAAACATATAATAAAAATTTAAAATGGCCTAACAATTATGCACAGAAATGAATATTAATTTAATAAATAAAAAGAATTTTTTGTATTATTGACTCTTTAATACAATTTTTAGAGGGTTAATTAAAAATTTATAAAAGTCTAATTTATTTAATTTTAATATAAGTTAAGAAGCCTTAAATGTATATATCTTACTCTTGTTTTCTAAATATTTCAACCTTATTATTTTTAACCTTATATTTGACAACTCCATATCATGTTCCTGTCATATATCAAATCATTTAATTAGTGCAAAATTGTCTACCATTTTTACACATTTTTAATGAAAATATTTTAAAAAAACTTTAAATAAATACATTACACGCCGATGTATTTTAAACAAAGTTTAATATACAGAAACTATAACGTAAAGCCAAAAAAGTTAAATTAAAGATACAATTAACATAAAATTAATGAGAATTTATATTAATAGAAAATATTTATTAAAAAATTGAATGTTTCTAGTGCATTGCAAAATACATGGATGTCAGATAAACAATCTTTAATTATTTAATAATTAAATACAAAGAAAATATTGATATCACAATATATCTATGTTAATTAAACGACTAAATAAAGTATTAATATACTTTATAAAGTTTTATAAAAGATAAAAAGATATACCAATTTTTTGAATTAAATCTTTAAAACTATGAACTTGTAATATTTTTAAAAGCAATTATAAAGAAAATATAATTGTAATTTAATTTTGCAATTTTTGATTATCAAAATAGTGTTTAATTAATAACTTTTGATTTTGTGGTATTAAGGTATCTTAATTAAATTATAAAGTAATTATTTATTATTTATTTTTTGGTTCTTTTAAAATTTGTATAAATTAAAAATACTTATGGAAAATAACTTTCAAATAAATAAAAAGCTTTTGTATATAAAACATAATTTTATGTGTTTATAAGACAAATTTAAATGAAATATTAATTGGTAATTATCTAATTTTATTTAATCAGTTTAATATATGATTTACTGTATTAGTATGTAAATTTGACAAAAAGGTGATTATTTCTTAAAAAATTAAATTCTATGTGTAAGATTTTTTAATGATTTTATTAAAAGGTTATTTAAGAATACTAAAATATAAAAGAAATAGTAAAAAAATGTGTTGTTATAATACAACTCTAAATTTAATTTACATAAAGATTATATTAAATGTTTAACTACTAGAGTCATTCTTTTAAGTACATTTTTTTATTTAAAAGATTAAAAATTATTCCATGACATTTGTTTTTTTAAATTTAAAACTTTTCATTCTAGGCCCCTTAAATGTCTTTATCACAAAAGATACTAGAATTATTGAAAAATACAGAAACTATTAAATCTACGGATATTGATGTTAGGTCTAATGAGTTATATCCTGTTCTATTAAGTCTAGCAAGTAAAGAGATCATTAGTTTTACATTTAAAGAACAAATTATTTATAAACTTACAGAAGAAGGAGAATCTATCCTTAAAAATGGAAGCTACGAATTCAATCTTTACAACTCAATTGGTGATAATGGAATGGAATTATTAGAAGTGGATAAATATAATTTAGGAAAAGTTAATGCATTTAAAAATAAATGGATTAAGAAAGTGGGAGATAAGGTTTACAAAAGCGCAGATAATGTAGAAGATAATGTAAAAAATATGCTAAATAATGTTACTAATAAAATTTATCAGAAGGAAGAAATTAGTCTTTTGAAAAAAAGAAAATTAATTTATCAGGCTAAAGAGGTAGTATATTTTATAAAAAAAGGACCTTTGTATGGAAAAGATTCTGATAATATAACAGAACTAATTTCTAAAATGGTAATTAGTGGTGAATATAAACATTTAAATTTTAAGCCTTACAATTTTAATACTAAAGGAAATATTCAGTCACAAGGTGCATTGCATCCACTTATGAAGGTCAGAGAAGAAATTCGTAAAATATTTTTAGAAATGGGGTTTAATGAAATGACTACAAATAAATTTGTAGAATCTTCATTTTGGAATTTTGACACATTATTTCAACCGCAGAATCATCCTTCGAGAGATGCACATGATACGTTTTTTATGAAAACCCCTTCTACTACATCATACATTCCAATTGATTACATGCAAATGATAAAAAAAATTCATTCTGTCGGAGATTTTGACTCGGATGGTCATTTTTCAGACTGGGACATAAAAGAGGCGGAAAAAAATATTTTAAGGTCTCACACAACGGCATGTAGTACAAGGACAATGCTTGAAATTGCAAAGGGAGAATTTATATCTGCAAAATTATTTTCCATCGATCGTGTTTTTAGAAATGAAGCACTTGACGCTACGCATTTGGCTGAATTTAATCAAGTCGAGGGACTAATAGTAGCGAAAGGCTTAACTTTAGGAAATTTGATGGGATATTTAAAAAGATTTTTTGAGAAATTAGGAATTACGGATATTAAGTTTAAACCTGCTTACAATCCTTATACGGAGCCAAGTATGGAAGTTTTTGGATATCACAAAGGATTAAAGAAATGGATTGAAGTAGGAAATTCCGGGATGTTTAGACCTGAAGTTTTAAGGCCTATGGGGTTTGACAAGGATGTTAGAGCAATAGGATTTGGATTGTCACTTGAAAGGCCTACAATGATTAAATATGGTATATCAAACATTAGAGATCTTATTGGTCCAAAAGTAGATATTGAGTTTATTAAAAAAAGTGAAATGTGCTTTTTTAATTAAATACATATTTATTATTTCTTTTAATGTAATGTATTTGTACTTTCTAACGACAAAAAAATATTTTCATTTTAAAAATACCTATTATCTATCAAAAAAAGACTTTTCTGTTTTTTCAAGATGCAATGGCCGAGTGGTCTAAGGCGTTGGAATTAGGATCCATTCCGAAAGGGCGCGGGTTCGAATCCCGTTTGCATCACTTTTGCCAAAATTTTTAAGTTGATTTTTGATTAATTATAAACAAAAAAAATATAATTGCATTTAATTATCCTCCCCTCAATGCTATTACCATATGCACTACACTCCTATTCTGTAAATTCTGATTTTTTAATAAATCTGCATTGTTGTCCAATAGTCTTCCATTATAAACAAGTTTTTGTTGCTCAACGGCAATACCCTCCTTGAGTTCAATACTTCTCTTTAAATCCAAGACAGTAGCACCACTATCAATCTCAATATCAAGATCCTTTCCTAGTAATGTTTTTATTTTTATGTTCATAAAAAGGGGAGTAAATAATTAATCATCTCGCCTAGATTTCCAAAGCAAAAATTGTTCTTGTGCTATTCTTACATAAAAAGATTCATCTTTTAGTGTTTGAATGACATCCTCCTTATTAAGTATGTCAAGAATGTTCAGACAATAAGGATATGTTAAATATATTTTGTATTTATCTTCTTTCCAATATTGAAGATGTTTAATTAAGTCTTTAAAAGATTTATTTTCAAAATATCCTTGTTCGAATAACCATTTCAAATAATCGGGATTACAAAGCAGTTGTACGAATTCAAGTTCTTTAATAAAAGTGTTATCGGACATAGGGGTAGAATTTTTAATATTTAAATATTAGTAAAAAATGCTTTTTTAATTTAAGATACATTTACAAAATTTTTAAAATTTTCTGTTTATTACTGTCAAAAAAGTTTATTCAGTGTAAAAGAATCTTTTAAGTGACCCAAAATTCATTAAATCGATATATCTGCGTTCTTGTACATTTAAATAGTCTCCTTTTCTTTTGGCCTGTTTTTTTAAATTAAGTTTATTGTAAATTTCTACTATTTTTTCAGTTACAAAATCTCTGTTGTCATTGAATATAGGAACTGCACATAAAAACTTCCAAGAAAAATCTAAATCTTTTTCTAATATTTTTTTCAGTAAGTTTTTGGAATGTAGTTCTGCTAGATTTTTTTCAATAAAAATTTTATAAAAATATTTTGATATCTCTTTATTGCCTTTACTAAGGAAAAAAGATATTTCTGCCTCCTTATGTTGATTTATCAATGAATAAATATTATCTTGAGATTTTTCACAGATCATTACAAATGAGTCTTTGTCTTTAGAAAGAAAATAAGATACTTCATTAAACTTAAATTGTAATTCATTACAAGATAATAATGAGTGTAGGATAGTAGAAGTAGTCTTAAAATCTATTTTGATGGGCATACTGAATGATTTACTAGTATCTTTTGAAGATTTTACAAATTTTAGTAAAGTAGGTGTTTTTATGTTTACACTACTTTTTATGTAAATTATCTCTTCCACATTTATTTTTTTATTCTCTTTATTTCTTACTGTTATTCCACTAAACTTACATTCACTGTATCCAAAAAAATATGCAATATGCTTGTATAGTAAAAATTTAAGATCATCCAAAGAATTAAAACTATCTTCACAAAATAATGAAGATACAGTTGATTTAGATACTAATATTTCATAAACTTCTGTTGTCTCAAACTTGTTAAGTCTTAAAAAAATACTTTCTAAATCTATAAGCTTTTTAACTCTTTTAACTTTATTTACTAACATTTCTTCTCTTTGAAAAGTAAGTTTATCACTCGGCAGTGCAAAAAGATTAAAAAATAATTGTAAGTCATCACAGAGCTGTCTTTGAGGAAGTTTAAGAACTAGAATCATAGGGTAAATATTTAATTGTTAACATTTAATTTGGGTAAGATATTCATTGACATTAACTCTTGAAAAAGAAGTTTACAAGCATAAGGAAGTCGAATAGGCAAAGGGTTCGTATCGTTACACACATTACATCCATTTTTCGGGACTAAAATACCACAATTCTTACAACAGAATGTTTCAAATAAGTCAGAAGATTCCATAAGCCTTTCTACAATTAAAGATGATGCGCCATAACCAATTAAACAATCTCTTTCCATTTCTCCCAATCTTAATCCTCCGTCTCTACTTCTACCTTCAGTGGGCTGACGAGTTAAAATTGCTCTAGGGCCTCTTGCCCTCATATGAATTTTATCAGCTACCATGTGTTTAAGTCTTTGATAAAACACAGGTCCATAAAAAATATAAGCATAAATAGGTTCACCAGATATTCCACTATAGAAACAATCCTTTCCTCCAAAATTAAATCCATTGTTTGACAATATATCACACACAAGATCCACTTCATTTTTCTTAAAAATTGTAGCATCAGAAATCTTACCTTCTATAATCCCAGCCTTCCCAGTAAGTAGTTCAATTATTTTGCCGACTGTCATTCTAGAAGGAAACCCATGTGGGTTCATAATAATATCAGGTACTAGCCCGGAATCAGTAAAAGGCATATTTATCTGCGGTACAATTAACCCAACTACTCCTTTTTGACCATGTCTACTACTAAATTTATCTCCTATTTCTGGGACTCTTGTTTGTCTTAAACAAATTTTAATAAGAGTTTGATCTTCAGATTTAGTTATTAATACTCTATCAATGAAAGCAGGATTGCCTTTATGTACCCCACCAGTAAATTTATAGCCATTTTCACACGGCGAATTTTTATTTATGTAAACCGTACCTTCTAACAGCAGTTCTCCAGGTTTACCAATGCCATCCTTATCTAGAATTGGATTTTTTATATCCGGTAAAATAACATCAGATCGATTGTCTGAATATTTTTTTAAAACATAGCAGTGTGTTTTGTACACCTCAGTACGCGCAAATCCCCGGTCAAGGGAATCTTTATTTATAATTAGGGCGTCTTCTATATCATATCCCGAGTAACTCATAACGGCTACCATAGCATTTTGACCAGCTGGTATTTCATTATAATCTGTAATATTTAATATTTGTGTCGTCGTTAATGGTTTCTGTGTATTACAAAGCTGTAAAGATATGCCATCAAACCTTTTTTTACTATTTAATGCAATATAACCTATTGCTTGCTTACCCATTGCGCACTGGTATGTATTTCTGGGACTTTGATTGTGATTTGGAAATGGAATTAATCCTGCAACATATCCTAATATAGCAAAATCTGCAATCTCTAAATGGGTAGTTTTATCAGAAATATCTTCTATTTTTAATGCAATAAGTGCATCATTTTCTTCATTGGCGTCTAAATACTCAATACGTCCATCTTCTACAAGATCATCAAAAGATTTATATTTCATTTCTAGGTCACTTATAACAAATAGGCCTTTTTTTAAATTCTGACGAACCTCATCAGTAATAATGATAAGAGGTCTGCACAATCTACCATTATCTGCTGCAATATTAACGCTTTTAAGATTTTCATCAATATAAATTGATACATACTTATTAATAACTCCTTTTCTTCTATAATTTCTAAAATTTTTAACCAAACCAAAACAATTTTGCGTTACACCGAATATATCACCATTCAAAAAAACTAAATACATTTCATCACTAACCATTTCACGTGTATACAATACACCTGTTTGTATAACACCTAAAGAACTTAATATATATATTATAGTATCAAGATCACTGTCTGTAGTGACTTCAGCCAAAAGAGATAAATTTTTAACTAAACCACATGATTCTCCTTCGGGGGTATCAGCCGGGCAAAACATTCCCCACGAGGATGTATGCAACGCCCTGGGTCCGCTAACTTTACGAGTCTTTTCAAAGTGAGAATTAACTTTTGTCATCATTCCCACAGCACTTATATATGAATGTCTTATTAAAACATGTGTCACACCACTTCTATCCATTCTAAATCTTCTGAGATTCCAATTACCTGAAGATATAGCTCTTTGCATACTTGTTGTAATAATATTGGTTTGTAAATTAAAGAATGTTAATGCATCAAATTCTTGCGCCCTCAATCGTTTAGTCAATATTTTATCAATCGAACGTTTTAGTTCCCAATTAAACTTTTTAAATGAATCTTCAAATAAGATCGAAAGCAGTTGACCTGCCAGTTCAAATCGTTTATTACCAATAAAATCTTTATCCTCTTCTGTGATGATATTTTTTTGTGTAAAAATTAACCTTCTAACCATTAAACAGATCATAATTCCCTTATTTCTTAAATCCACACCGTCAAATTTAACATTAGGTAAAATTTTCTCTACAATTACATTTCTGACTTCTTCTAATTTATTAGCGTCAGGTTTCATTTTTATAAAACCCGCAAGATACAAAGCTGCTTCTTTAGAAGTATGTATTTTATGCTTATAAATTTCTTCAAAACTTAAAACAATTTGATCTGCAAACTCTTTACCAATGCATTCCACAATTTCTTTATCAGAAATCATATTGCATGCCTTAATTATTGCTACTACAGGAATATCTTCAGAAAAAGAAGAATTTACCAAATAATAACAATCATTTTTGTAAATGACAGAAGTTTTGCTTTTTTGTTCATGTGTAGAACTTGTCATAGATGAAAAAAACCCTTTTGGACCATCCTCAATTATTATTCTATTTTTAGATAATTGCTCCTGAATTAAAATAACCTTTTCAATTCCTTTTATTATAAAATATCCACCGATATCATAAGGACATTCCTGTGAAAAAAATAAATTAGCATTAAGCGACTCCTCGCTTAGCTTTTGTTCGTTATTTTTACTTTTTAGTAAACATTTATCACTTTGTAACATAATAGGAATTCTTCCAATAAATACGTCCTTTTTTCTAATAATTTGTTTGTTTCTTACGTATTCTATATCTACATATAAATTACTTGCATAAGTAAGGTCTCTAAGTCTACACTCCATTGGATACAAAGTATGCTTTATCATATTTTCTTCCAAGCTTGGTACACTTATCCTTACGTCAGTATATTTTAAGTAAAATGTATGATCAATATCTGAATCTACAATATCATTAGCTTTTACTATACTTGCAATTTCATGGTTAATAAAATAATTGAATGATTCAATGTGCTGTCTAGCTAGTCCTTTTTCAAAAAAAAATTTTTTTATAAGTTCCTCACTTTTTTTGCTATGCATGCACGGTAAAAAAAATTATTATTTAAAGATTTTTGCATAAAATGAAGTATTAGTAAAATCCGGATTAGCATAAATTTATAAATATTTACCATATTATAAATTGCATATAATTTGTTTTTAATATATTTTTATTTATATACAAATGCTTTATCTGTAATAGAATGAAGGCCATATAAACAAATTTTTATTTAATTAATAAGTACGATATCTTTGTATATAATTCCTAATTTTAAGTTAAAAACGAACTCAAAATAAAAATTGCGACAGTTATAGCTACAATGTTACCAATTCTGCATTTGTATATAATAGTGTAGCAAAAATCCGCCAGTTTTATTTGTTTGAAGTTACATTAACGTTATTTCATAAAGTAATAAAGCAATATTAAATAGTATTTAACTTTGTGGTATTAATTACCACATTTGAGATTAAATAAATTTGAAAATATTTTTATTTATATTTAAAATATTAATTCTAATAAATTATTTCATGAAGTGACCAAACATAAATATGAGACTAGAGGCATGAGAACACAAGTACCAGAATTACTTGCAAGGGAATATACAAATTAATAAAATTTTTTACTCTAATAATGTTGTACTGTGTAGAGAATGATGCATAATTGAAGTGTTCTTATTCTCGGGTTGCCTACTTGTGAATGATACTAGAAACTTCTTAAAAAAATTATATTGTTCAGTAAAATACAAAATATAACTTTTTCTGCTTCACTATTCAATTTCAATTTGACTTGTTTAATTTTTTACGATTTTCTTACTATAAATTAAAATTTTAAGATTTCATTTCTAAATAAAAGAATGTATTTGTTTCAAAAAAAATTAATCTTAAAAATATATTTAACAATCTGAAATATTTTTTTTACCTTAATTAAATGCCTCAAAAATATTAATATTAGAAAATAATTATTTAACAATGTCTTATTAAGCATTAAATATGCTTTGTTTTTTGATATAATGATCTCCGCTTATTAATTTAATATATTTAACCATTTTTATGAAGTTTTGTAAATAAGCACTTTTTTCTTATTTTAAGGCCAGTAACTATGTATTTGTCGTAACCTTTAGTTAAGTGGCCGAAAAAAAGTATTGTTCTAGTACAGAATAAATGTATGTCTTATTATAATTGATTTTGTTAGTAAAACAAGGTTCCTTCTTTGTGGTACCTCTATTTTGTTGTTTTCTTAAATTCATTAGCCTTCCATAATATAATTTTTTTTGTAAAAAATTAAATTTTTGTTATTTTTTAAAAACTTATAAAAGTGGAATTGTGTGGAGAATACCACAGTATTTTAGTTTATTCTTTTATAAAAACGTTTTTAAATTGCACATCTTTTCCAATCAAATACAATCTTTACAATTATTCAATAAAGAAATAAAAAAATAACTATTAATTAAATTAAATATTGTATTTATAACTTTTTCTTATGACATTAAAAATTTTCCTGAAAAAATATGCATACTACATATTGTAAGACATATTTAAGTTAAATGGTATTTATTTATAGAAAAAAGGCACTGACACGCCATAAAACATATAATTATAATTTTGTAATCAATATATATAAAAGGTTTGAATAGTTATATTTTAATCTTTTTTTTTTGAAAAATTTTGTTTTTGGCTTTTTTATACAAAATATTATGATTATTATAAATTTATTATTAAATGGATAAATGGTTAGTTACATAAATTCTTTTCAAGTTGCCTTAGTAATTTTTATTGTAAAAAATGCCAAAGCAGAATGTTGATTTACAGTAAAAGAGAGAAATTTTCAAAATTTATTAAAAAAAGATTTGCTTGAAAGCTGTAACATAACATTTAAAATACAAGAAAATATTCATGTGCTTTTTTTTGCCCTGTTTAAAACATGATGATAGTAAAGCCGGTCTTATTAATAAATGCCGCGTTCCAGAAGTGCGACCGAGAGCAATATATCCGATGTACTAAAAAAGGGCTTTTAAAATTTTTATTTTTGCCCTTAAAAATAACGATTAAATTGTAGAGAAAATAAAAATAAAATTAAATTGTAAAGAAAATAAAAATAAGATTAAATTGTAGAGAAAAAAAAAATTAAAATTTATCTTTAATTTAATATTATTTTAAGACAGCTAATTAATAGATGGTCATCATAATTTTTGATTAACATTTATTTTACTAAATAAGTATTGATTCAACTCCTTGTTCTACATCTATATGGTACAATGCTTTTTAATACAGACCAAGTAGCCTTAATAGCGTTTGTATGTATCCAGTTTCAGGATCTTAAAAAATCTGCTATGATTTACAGTTTGATGACAAAAATCTTGTTCATTTAAACTATTATACCTTTTCTAGCAATCACTAAAAATAGTTGAATCAGGCTTAACATAATTTTTAATTGGAATGTAGACTTGGTTCTGTCATCAACCTAAAATAATATAATTTTTTTTGTTCTGTCTTTCAACCAACCCAAAAATCCAAACACCATCTACAGGATGACCCTTGTTATATTTTGTTTTGCTGAATTTAAATTCGTTTATTTCAATAATTTCACCCTTACCGCTAACATAATTATTATTTTTATAAAAATTTTCAATTAATATCAAGAAACTTCTTTTGATAGTTCCATGTACGCATTTTTTATTAACTCTTACGATATAAGCAATAGAAATTGAAGGAATTTTGATAAGCCATAATTTCAATATTCTTAGAAACTTAAATTTAGAAATTTTTAAATCTTCAAAGATATTTTTCTTCTAGATAGAACATGTTTATTATAAGCGGGACAGAATTTATTTTTATAACAAAAAAATTCAAAATTTTTCCTTTTAAATAGTTTGGGAAGTTTTAACACGAGTTGCTCCAAAAAGATGAGTCTACAAAATTTTTATTTTTTACCGTTAAAAATAAAATTTCAAATGTTTAGAAAGAAAGAACTTAAAAACTTGATTCTAGATGAATTTTTTATAGTTTATGGAAATGTCTTTATTTACTATAAAGAAGCATTTAAATATGTTATAAGAAACAACTATGAGTTTTTAAGATGTAATAATAAATTTTGCAAACTTTATAGAAAACAAATTGGTTTATGGAAGCATTCTATTTTTTTGAGTACTAAAATATAAAAATGTAAAGTTTTGAGAATAATAGAGCTGTGGCTTATTAAAACACTTCTTCGTGTGATAGCATATATTTTAAGGATAAATAAAGCATAGTTTATCAAATTTTTAAAAAACTATCAAAAATATTAGTTGATAAATTTTATATAAATAAAAATTATATTAGAAATCCTTATGAAATTATAGAAATGGATGAATCAAAAATAGGAAAAAGAAAATACAATAAAGGACATCCAGTTGACAATGTCTGGATATTTGGTTTAGTTAAAAAGGAGAGAATAAAAAAGTTTTATTATTTCAAGTAGATGATAGGACCAAGTCTACATTTCAATTAAAATTTCGGTAAAAAAGGTACAACAATTTACAGTGATTGTTAAAAATGCTATAATAGCTTAAATGAATGCGGATATGTGCACAAAACTGTTAATCACAGCAAATGGTTTAAAGACCCGGCCACAAAAGTCTATACAAATACTATTGAAGGAACATGGTCCGGTTTAAAATCTTATATACCTTCTAAATGTAGAACTAAAAAGCTTATTAATCCATATCTAGTGAGATACATTCTAATAAACAATTATAAAGATCATCCATTAATAACTTGCCTGAAACTTTTATCAAATCAGCTTCAATAAAAGTTATTTATTTACACATTTTTACTAAAATTTAATCGTTTATAGCAGTAAAATAAAAATCAAGCTTTTAAGTTCTTTCTTTCTAAACCGTTGAAGTTCATTTTAAAGGGTAAAAAATAAAAATTTTGTCGACCTCACTTTTTAATGCAACTCGTGTTCTTAAACCTGGTTTGCCTTTATCTATACACACTTCCATTTACTATCTTTAATTTATTCAGAATTAATTTTTTAATTTCTTTCTTTTAAACATTTTGAATTTAATTTTTAAAAGCTTAAAAAAAATTTCAGGATCCTTTTTTTAGTGCATCTATGTCTTTTTAACCACGTGATCTTATTTTAAAAATTTATAAACAGTAATATTTGGTTTTTTAATTTTTCCATTTTGCTATTGTAAGGCGTCTAACTTTGTTTGTAATTATTATAGTATGCAAATTACACATTTTTTAATAAAAATAAATTTATTTTTTGATTTAAAAGTATAATTAAATAGATTAATTAAATTTTTAATAAACTTAAATATATACAGTGCGCGTCAAAATCTTAAAACACCTAAAAAAAAATTTTTTTTGTGCAAAATCAAACAAAATACAATTCTAAAATCATAATTCGTGTTTAAACATTGTAATTAAAATAATTTAAAAAATACCTTTTATTTAATCTTATTTTATATATGTCTAATCTGGTTTTTGGATT
>NW_020169435.1:0-7268 GCF_000988165.1 Vairimorpha ceranae
ATTTTAAATGGATTTTTTTAAGTTTCATTCAATTGTTCAAATTGTAAAATGTGCGCCATTACTGAATTTATTTATTTAAAAAATATAATTATCAAATTTAAAACGATACATACATAAACAAAGACATATACACATAATTTATAAAAAAGCATGTATCGTATTCGTAGTCCCGTTTTAAACGGGACAGCTCAGGCTATCATCAATATATATAAAAAGTTTGAATCCGAACATTTGTTTATTTTTTAACCCTTCTTTTTTTTAAAATTGTGAAATTCTGTTTTAATTTTTCATATAAAAGCACCAAAATCCAACTGAGAGTTAGTTATATAATTGTTACTACAAGGATATTACAAGTTTTGTGTATTTTTCATAGAATTTGACGATTTTTTTGTAATTGTAAAATGGTGACTATTGCAAATTTTACTTTACAATGAAGACATTTTGTACTGTAAACAATGCGCACAAGCCCAAAGACATGTTAAACAATGAAAAATAAGAATATTATTTATTTATAATTCCGTTTCAAACGGAATAGCGTTAGCTAGTTTTAAAATAAAAACAATTCTGTATTATAAAAAAATAAGAAAAGATTGGATCAAGCTCATTAAATTATCTGCAAGGTAGTGTAATGACCCTGTTATTTCTTTTCTTTTTTTTATTTTCAACTCTTAATGTTAACAAGCGTTAGAGATGATATGGATCAGTGGCATTTTTATGCCCGGTGGGCATAAAAATGTTTTTTAAATGGAGTAAAACCCAATTTTTTAAAAAAAATATTAAAATTTTAATTCAATAATTTATATTATCATTTCAAACCCGTCTACTGTATTATTAAATTTCCAGCTTAATTCATTCAAAAATTTTTGTCTAAGCCATTTTTTTATTCCTTTTCTTTTTTTTTGTCTAACTTCGGCGAATTGTTAAAGGACTCCACAGCCTGCGTATTGGCACCCGTTTCTGGGTTTATAAAAGTACACTTATGACAGACCGTGTCATGAACGGAACCCATGTTGTTAAGCGCAGAATAGCTTTTATGCTCATCGATATGTATTATACTATTAGATGCAACATTAGCACAGATTGTTGGTAAAATAGTTGAAGCTTTTTTATTCTCTTTAACACAAGCATAAGTTCTGTTGATGTTTTCCTCAAATTCAACGATGCATAAAGCATCGGTTTTATTCGTAGGAATTTTCCCTCCTTGTGCTTTAATACTGTGATTAAGTGCCGTTTCATCTATCTGGATAATTTTGCCAGATCCACCCAATTTATCATCCGTAAAATCAAATTTAACAAGACTTAAAAACTTGAGTATTATATTTTTATAACTTTTATGATCAATATTTAGCATTGATACAACAATTCTTCATGGAATGTTTTCAGACCATCTTATTAAAACTTTTAAAATTGTCAGAAGAGGAAGATTAATCGGCCCAAAAAAGCTACATTTTCTAATATTTATACGCGGACTGCCCTTGGCGTACATATTGTTTGGACATCTAAAACATTTTAAATCCTTGTATTGTTTACAATTAATAAAAATCATTATTTAATGGCATAATATACAGTTCAACTCCTTTTTTAATAACTTGGCATCCATTAATGTATTAATCAAATCATTGTTGCTAAGTTTTACAGGTGCATCTTTAAGATTATCTAGAGACATGATAGGGGTCAGAAAAAATATTAAATAAAAGGTTTTTAAAGTGAAAAGGCAAATTTGGAGGGAAAACCAGCAATAATTAAAAAATTTCAAATCTATTATGACGTTACAAGTAGAGGTTTTTTAGTTTAAATTTCTATCAAACACAAAAATGGTGCATGTTAATTAATTTTCGTTTTTGTGTTTTTTGTCACATTTTTATGCCCAATAACCAATCAGTGGCATATTCATCCACCTTGTGCATAAATATGCCACTGATACGTAGCTTCTTTTAAAATGGCATTAACCCTTTATGATATAATATTTTTAATTGCAAAATTAAATATTCCTTTTTTTGCCACTACTGTATTTGTTTCATCTCTTAGTATGTGGTATGCACTAAAAACACAGGTGTGATCATAAAAGATAGTAATAAGTATGCTATAAATGTGATCGTATACTCTTCACTTATAATAATAAAATAAATAACATGAAATTTAAAATGAAGTTTGTAGCAAAAATGTAAGTATTTAAGGGTCGAGCACAAACCGCACCTAAATCATAATAGCAGCCGCAACAAAGATAGAAAAAAAAGTCACCAGCCGGGCCCGCGACATTTATTGAAAGCATCGAAGTTTCTAGTTTTTAAATATTCGTTATAAGTTTATTTAGAAGGATTTAATATTCTTTCTATTAGCTACGCCGGCATATAATTGAGCCATAGATCAAGAATTTTGCTCGTTTCTACACTTATATGATTATTTTCAAAATTTGATCCTTCAAGCATTAAAATTTTTTTATAAGCAAAGAAAGTACAAACCAGTTTATTTTTTTGCTTAAATAGTTTTGTAAAGTAAACACATTTTATACAGTTTCCGTATTTGTATATGCTTTCTGTAAATTCTGCCAAAATTTTACATTCTTTTTTTCTTTTAATTTTATCATTTTGGGGGATAAAACTTTTAAATATATCGAAAAATACATAAAATCGACATTTTCTCGGCAATTTTTTGTCATAGCAAAGGCTTTGACAGTAATATAAATTTCATGCCATCTAAAAGGTTCTATTTATTCAAATTTAAATTGCGTTTTTTGTGGCCACTGCTGTATTAACATTTATTACAACCAAATATTGGGCGAAGCAACACTTTTGACTTTTAACAAATACTTGGTATATAACCCTTTTTAAAGAAAAGTTGAAATAAAAAATAATTTAATGAAATGGCAATTTGAAGATTTTTAAAAAATAATATGGTCTATTATAAAGATCATAGTAGTAAGAATTAGACAAGAAGTATAAAGACGAAAAAGAATAATGTTCATCGAAAATGAAGAGCGATGAGTGAAACCCTAAGGAGAAAATCATTTTAGACATGATAGTAATTTAAAACCGTAAGAGGGCAAAATGTGGTATAACAACCAAATGCTTAAGTTAATTTTATAAAAAAATTTACCATGAAAACAATTTTAAATTTTAACTCACGCCTTTTAAACAGAGTAACACAAATTTAATTTTTAGCGAAAAGACAAGCTCCTTGAAAGCCTACAAGAAGCAGACAGCAATGATAAAGTCCTAAGCCCATAAAAGTATTACTTTGGGACCAGTTATACTCCTTTGTAGCACGCCAGCTATCTAAAATATTTTAAAAATTGTAAAAACTTTTATGTGTATCGACTCTTATAAACCTTATAGGGAGACAGCTGGTAACAGTGTGTCAATTGGTAATCAAATTATTCTGACGTTGTTACATTGTTCAATTCCCATGAAAGGTGTCAAAACAAACAAGCGAGCCCAAAATTTATAAAAAATGGCCCAACAATGCAGCTAAAAGCCAAATCCCGGTTCTACTGCATTGTAGGGCCATTTATTTAAAAAGCGGGGTTTATTTCTTTGGATGTGATGCCTTATATTTTTCAGATTTTTTAAATTCTGTAAAAATTGCTTAAATATATAAATAAGAATTAAATTTCGTTTAAAAATTTCTTTTCCTGCGAACAAGTGTGGTAATATTATATTACCACGTATTTGTTCCTTTATTTTTGTTTGTTGTGTCAAGAAGTAAAACTATAAAAAAAGGTTTCCCTTTAATACCATGTGTACGCAAGGAGATAACAAACGAATCAATTAGACCAGAAGATTGAGAGAAAATAGTACCCGAAGAACATCTGGAGGAAATATAAATAAGTTGCTTTTTAGCCAATCCTTTCGTTTTCTAATTTCAAACCGTCTTGCCCCGAAAGATAGCTACCAAACTTGTAATACTTTTCAATAAAACTATTAATTACATAAGGATGTCTAAGGTTAGATAGCTTTCTAATGCTATTCTAATTTTCATCATGCATCATTTTAGAATTAATTTTCTTTAAATAGTAATATATTAGACATTGCTTCACTCCAAAACACTGTTTCAGATCATCAGTTTTGTTTTGGAAAACAATTATTTGTCATGTTTGTGGCATTCACAAACTTTATTTTTTTCAGATACGACTTAACATTCAGAATATGAGCATATGTACTTTGATCTACAAAATTATAGTGTAAAGTGGGCGTTGTTCAAAATTATTAAAATTTTTAAGCAAAACATATGATTTACCCTGTTTATAACCTTTTAGGATCAGTTGATAGAAATTGTGGAAAAGAATGTTTTTGTGTTTTACGTCAAAATTTGTAATTTTTTTTGTTTATACACCCAATATTACATGGCAAAATTTTAAAAAAGTATCAAAAAGATAAATACTAAAGAATTAACTCTTTATGGCAAAAGAACGAAATTTTCCACCAATAACGAGTTTAAAAAAATTAGTCGTGTCCTCCCAATTCCCCGGTTAAAAAAAGGTACTCAGTAAATTGGTGTTTTTTTTAATATAATGGCCTAAGGAAAAGATTTAAAAATTTATAAAATTTTTAACCCCAAAATGAAATGTGAAAAAAAACAAATTTGGAAAGAATCTTTTTGTAGACAATTTTAACAATACATTTAGATTAAAATCTAGAAACAAAAGTTCTATACGTTTAATTTACATTGATAGGAATTTTTGGTATTTCTCATATAACTTCACTTTTAAAAATTTTTTAAAGAATAACACAAACGAATTTTCTTGGATCTCATTTTTTTGTAAAAAAAATTTCTTTATGGAACGGTAATGAATTTAAGAAAACAATAAAAAAAAGTACTACAAAGAAGGAATCTCGTTTCACCAATAAAATTAATTATAATGAGACACACATTTATTCTATATAAGAACTATACTTTGTTTCAACTACCTCATTAGAGGTTACGACAGAATTGTAAAGCGCACGCACCACCAGGCACCGATTTTGCTTCCAACGTTGCTTTATTTGTCCCAAGAGACATTCAAAATCACAAAGCAACTGCGATACTGAAATTAAGCGTAGTTTATTAATATAATGAAAGAAAAAACAATAAGTTCTAGTGATGGTTCTAAAAACGTTATTTATTCCGTTATAATGGATGTGGTATCGTGGTACTTAAAGCCCTTGTGGGGGATGTGTATATATTTATATTGTTAAGACACCATAGACAGAATTGCATAAATTTTACCATATCCAAATCACCCCCAAAACTTAGTTCATATACTTTACACACATCAATCTGTCGTTTTTTTCAGTGTGGGCTAGAAAATTATAAAAATTTTTTAGAAACAACATATTTTAATTTTTTATTCTATCTAAGCTGCTAATGATTTGTAGTAAAACTATTTATATGTAATAAATAGGGCATTTTTGGCAGTACCAACATCCTGCTTACATTTATATACCGCGTTCTATGTTTGTGATCACATGTATTTTCTGCAATGTTTGCGATATTAAAAGTAAGAATTTTGAAACTTACACATCTTTGTTTACTTTGTTAATAGACCTTTCTAATCACGAATTTTATACCCCTCCCCTCTTCTCAATAAAAGATTTGATTATGTTTTTAGATAAAAGATTGATAAAATAAAAATATTTAATTAAGGCGTAATAAGTCTACCGGGCGAGCCAAAAAACATTGGTGGTTATTGTCTTTTTAGATCAACTCAGATAATAAAAGAAAAGGTTTCTCACGTTTAATTCCTTTCATGTTTTTTATTTTTTGCTTCTGTTTTGCCCAATATGACTCAATATGTTGAGTGTAAACATTGTTATCAGGATTTACAAAATTAATAAAGTGATTGACTGTAGAATCCGTAAATTCCATTCTTTGAGAAATGTCTCTGTGGGCTGCCCACTCATCACTGTAAATTGTTGAACCAGACTTACATTTTTTAGATATAGTTGTCAATAGTGTATCAGCCGGTCTTTTAAACTATCTGCATGTGGTCTTTCGCGGGCTTAAAGCATGCGTCAACAATTCCAGAAACCCAAATTCAATTTTCCAATACATGCCCTCTGAAAAACTTTTGCCCGCGACAAAAAAGAGATTCGTCAATCTGGCAAACTATGCCCGGGCCTCCAAGCCTTGGCGGTTTTTGTTCTAAATAATTATGCACAGTTTTTTGAAGCAAATCCGCAAATTTTCTCACAGTCTTCTGTTTATACCATAGGAGTGCTCTATTTTACATACACCTTCCCCTCAGTTCATAATACAATAACAGTCCAGATATTAGCAAGACTTAAACGAAACATATCAAAGAAAGAACCTACTCTTTTGCTTTTCGTAGTTTTATATTTAAAGCATGAATCATTGCTACACATCCAAGCCACCTTATCAATAACATCTTCTTTCGTTCTCTCTGTCATAAAAAATCCACAATGTAGACAATATTCCTGTATAGCAATAAGATTTTAAGCTTTTAAAATTGCTATTACTAAGCCAACTTCCATATGCCCGATAGATGATAACTGTTCAATTCTTGAAGTTCGAATGGCCATACTAAGGGTTAAAAAAATCAAAAAAATTACTATATGTACTAGCCTGCGCTGCCCGTTTAAAACGGGACCTAAAGATTATAATTGTGTTACCTGGCTAAATGTTGTTTAATTGTTTTTCAGGTCCTAGTAACTTTTTTTTCTTTATGAAAATATTTATTTTATTATTTTTTTACTGCTACATAAGAATTATATGTATAGCTTACTCATTTATTAAATATGATTTTTCCATACTTAATAAAATGTATTATTCCTGTACATTTTAGAATTGAAAGTTGTTATAAAGAATACTTCTGTGTATGTAATTTTCTTGTATTTAGAAATCCTAGTTATCAAAGAATTCTTTAGTTTGTAAAATTTTTTATTTATATATACTGCATATTATATGTAGTACATTAAAGATATTACATACCAAGCCTTTATTATAATAGCTCTTTATAAACTATATTGTCAACACAGTTATTCGAATTGGCAGACATTTCAATCCTTAATTGATCTTTATTCCTAACTCTACTTAAAGCAACATATAATTGACCATGTGTGAACAATGGTTCTGGAAGGTAAATACCAACACGACCGTATGATTGTCCTTGTGCTTTATGTATCGTCATTGCAAATGCTGGTATTATAGGAAACAGCCTTCTTTTAAGGCGGAATGGTAGTGTTGTTTCGCTTGGTGACAAATCTATTCTTGGAATAGCAACAATACTGTTCTTTTTGTGGCCTGTAAGTATCTTACATACCAAGAAGTTC
>NW_020169436.1:0-7087 GCF_000988165.1 Vairimorpha ceranae
CAAAATTAAATAATGTAAATTTTTGTAGCCGTAACACATTTAAAATTAAGATCTTGACATAATTAATTTTAGTAAAGAAAAAATGCTTATGATAATGTTAAAAAAATATCACACTGTGTCTTATTGACTTCATAAAAGATATTAAATACATTGTCGGAAATAGCTGGTAGTGTATTATTCTTTAGATAGTACTCGATTAAACTACCAAAATTAAAAGATTTTTTATATAACGTCTATTTAGTTCCATGGATAGCTAATTTTTATCTATTTATAGCTTTTGTTTTAGATAAATTTAAAATAAATAAACACGAACCAATTATTTTTCAAAATTAATGTTTAATCAGATTTATATTTGTAACATGGTTTCTAATGTCGCAACTTAATGCAAAAAAACATGTTATGGTTATCCATAACATACAAAAAATTGTACATGTAGATAAATACATTTAAAACTTTGTTATTTGTTAAAATTAGAGAGTGTAGTTAACTGTATTGTTCAAATATACATAACAAAATCGACAATTTTTTAACTAATACATCAAAAGAAATTTTTTTAGTTTAAATTGTATGCCTGTGAATAATTGATTTTAATTTTATGAATTTTCTAGAATTTTATATTTCATAAATAAAATTTTCAAAAAAAGAATACAAAAAAAATTAATGTGAAAGATTATTCAAATATCAATAAGAAAAACATGGTAACCAATAAAGGTCATTTTATAAAAGTTACTTATAAACCCATTTCAAAACGAGGCAGTTACCCCGACCTACTCGCATTAGAAGTTTTACATTTACATAATAATCATAAAAGATATGTAATTAACGAATTTTTTGATCAATTTTTACACAAAAGATTATATTTATCTGTTAATATTACTGTAAGTTGTTTCTTCTATTAGAAGTTTTAAAATATGAATCTGGTTAAAAAAATTTTTTATGTACTCTTTGATAAATTTGACAATTAAATAAAAATTAAATTTTTAAATCATTAGATTTTATATTAAAAAATATTTTATAAAAAATGTATATTTATAGATGTGTGAAAATATTGACAGGGAGCTGGCTAGTGGACACAAAGTTCTCTATTACACTTTCTTGCTGATGAAAATAGGATCTTAGCACTAGATAGGGTCTATTGAATACGCGCTTAGATTGATCATTATTGGATGAATTCAAATGGCCGGAGGTTCTATTCTGCTTTGGTATGTACTTGTGTTTCATCCTGAAAAACATTAAGGGACCCATAAAAATTTTTATTTACATTAAATTTTTTATAAAACGGAGAAACATTCCTGGTGGTAATTAATACCACAAGATGTTATTAAAGAATACAGTGTGGATGCAATAAATTTTGTTTGTCTCTTATTTGCAAAAAATTGTTAAATACTCAGTACTTAAAGCACAAAACATTATTTTTTTGTTGATAAAGATACTTTTAAAAATACTTTAAAACTTTTAAAATAATTATTTTCTCGTTAAATAGATTTATTAAAAAAATTATTTGTTATAAGCTTTAAATATAAATTATTTTAATTTAACATCTGTGTTAATTTTTTGTTTTTTTGTGGCAATACAAAACACTTATAAAACTGTTTCTACAAAAAATAAAGAAAGAAGGTTTAAAAGCATTTGTTGAAACTGAAATAGGTGTAGCTATAAATCATAAAACAACATAATGCAAATATTTAACTATAAACAATGGTATATAATATAGAAAGGGTGCAATTTATAATTACACAAATGAAAAAACTCAAAAAAATAAGAGGCCATAAATTTCATTTTTCATTAAATAAAAAAAATTCGGAGAAAAACTCTGATTTACCAAAAATAAACATTGCGAACATATAGAAAACACTTTAGAAATGAAATTTGAAATGTTAAAAGTAGTAAAAAATATAATCTTAATTTAGTACTATAGTGATTGATTTATTTAAGTCATTATTGAAATTTTCATTAATAAGTATTAGAGTAATTTTTCTATAGCATATATCTTACTTAAAATGAATTTAATAATTTTTTTGTTTAATATCTGTACGGATTAATTCTTTTACAGAAAACCAAGGGTTCTCTAATAGTATTGTAGATTTTGAATTCTAAAAATTAAGCTTTAGTAGCCCCTATTTTTGAATAAAATTTTCATCATTGAGAATATGAAATTTGAGGTTAGAAAAGAAAATATTTTGAGAAGCTGGTCAGGGCAATTCTTAATTTTTAGTTTTAATATATTTTCTTTAAGACAGGACTGATGATTACTTTATAACTAAAGCTAATAGTTAGAATAGTAAACTGGCATTGTAAGCGAATAAAGAAAAAAAAGTATTTTCTAACATTTAAAATATTGAATTATTTAGCAATAAAGAGACTTTATTGCAGTAATAAATTTTACAAGATCTATACTTAAAATAAAGGGAATAAAATATGTCTGTAAATTTTGATAATATCTAAAAAATGTTTGTTTGGCAAACATCGGAAGACTGATCTAGGAAAAATATAAAGAAATAGAGCTTTGTTTAAGTTTATCAAAATACGACTATTTTTGTCAAGACAATAAAAAATTCAAATATTTTTATTAAATATTGTAGATATAGAAAGAAAAGTTGAAAATATGATGCTACAAAAAATACACATTTCATCTAAGGAGAATAAATAACATGTTTACTATCATTAAGATAGAGATTAGCACATTGTTAAAACTGTTATTAAAAAGAAGGCAGTTAAGATTTAAGAATATTTATGCAGTTTAAACGAGGATGATTAAATGATACAAGAGTATTAATAATAAAAGCAAGTTTATTTATATTTAAGGTTTTTATTTTACATAATGTTTGATTTAATTGCATACTATAGTTTTATAAGCAATAAAGCAGCCATTGCTGAGCTTTAATTGAAAATTTATAGTAGTAAAAAGAAATAAACTTTTTAAATGTTCAGAAAAAGAACTTTTCATTATTAAATATCTGTTTAGATTATTTTTATGAAAAGACAGCAAATCTAAGTTTTGTATCTTACCAATGGTGCAGAAGTTCAAAATATTTATTAATAAACATTCTTAAAATAGATTTTGAACAATATCATAAAAAATAGAGTTTATGAAATGTATAAAGTAAAAGAAAGTAAAATTGTAGAAGAATAATATATTTATGAAATTATGAGAAAAAATTGTAATTTTTTACAGATTTATTGATGAAAAAATATACAAGAAAGTCTAAATCAAAATGATTAAAAATTTTAAGACTTGTAATTTAATCTGACAAATTGGCGATGGCAATCACAAAATTAGTATCTTTAAATAAACTGCCAAAATTTTCCAGTTATTTGCTATTAAATGTCGACAAATTTTTTCAAACCTTCATGTCAAAATATACGTTTATAAGTTAAATTTATAAGATGTGTTTTACTACATAGAAGTAGTAAGAAAATAATTAAAACCAACTTTTGGATTTTAAAATTTTTTATGTATAAATGAAATATCATGTTGATTTGTTACAAAAGTTTTTGAGCCATTTTAAAAGGTTTATTGATGATGTTTGCATAAATAAATAGATGTGGTTGTTCTGTTTGTTAATGACAAAATCATTTTTAGCTATCGAAAAGAATAACATAACATTTATTAGTTGAAGGTTTAGATAAATTGTGGGTGTATGAATTTAATAATATGAGGAGATAAATAGTAAAATAAAAAAAAATACTTTTCTTGATGGTTTGATATCATATAATAAAAATTAATCAAATATACCTTGAAATAATTAATAAGTAATCTTATAAATCTTACTTATTAGAGCTCACCAAAAAAAATTTGGGCTGTTTTGTTTTTAGTAAAAATTTCTTCCTGAGCGCAAAAAAATTATGGTTGTCGATATGACGGTACAAAACGAAATAAAATTAGTTTGAGATAGGAATTAGACTCTCTTAAAACGTCTTAAAAAGAATTGTAGTGTCAAATAACGTTCTTAAACAGCCGGATTATGACAAACCACACATTTAAGGGATAGATGCATAAAATTTAGGACCTTGTGTAAAACTATCACAGGAAAGCTATTGTGTACTAAACTTAATTGCATTTACCCCGAGAAAATTTTTGTTGAATAAAATTAAAGTATTGGCGAGAAAGAATATGTGAATGTTTTATGGAAAATGGAAAATTTAGATATTTTATAAACTGATATGAATTTAAAGTAATAACTAATCATTATGTTGTAAGATTTAACCGAGTAAAAATAATATCTTTATGAATACAAAAGTACATAGACAAATCGAGTGCATAGCTATACGATAATTCATCCTAAATATTCTGATGTTGCATTTGGACTCTTTTATATGATATATATTAAAAAATAAATACTTCAAATAATAATTTGATTGAGATGAATGATAAAAAAACGGAAACTTATTGAGAAAGCATGTTAAATAGGTGCACAGTATGTCGTAGTTGTAAAAGAATAGCATTAATAGTTACGACCTCAAAAAAAACTCAATATGTGCTTAAAATGCAAGAAATACAGTCCAAAAAGAGAGAAAACTTTGTTATTGTATTAAATTTGGTGGAAAGTTCAACTGCTAATATATTTGGAATTTCAAAGAAATTAACATTATTATAGCAGCTGATTATTTTTCTAGGAATGCGCGGTTTAGGATCACAATAACGATTAATAGCAGCAAAAAATTAGTTAAAGTTTATAGGAATGTAAAGATTCAAATTTTTATTTTTGACCAGTTATTAGAAAATTTAAGAACTGAAGTATTATTGTGCAAGAAAAGACGCTATTAAAATTTATACTATCTACCTAGTTTAGCATCAGTCACACGGAAGAATAGAGCGATTTAATTGAATTATACAAGAACTAATTTTTATTGAACAAAGTTTCTTAAACCTAAAGACAAAAGATAGAAACTCATTGATATTTACAATAAAATTTACATTTGGCATTAGGAATGTTCGTTGAAATGCATATTAACATATTAACTGCCGGGACCTGAAAGAAAAACAGTTTTATGAGATAATAAATATAATTACACTGTAGTTAATAAGACACTGAACGTATTTTAGAAATTAAAAGAATTATTATATAACAAAAGGTCGAATTTGTAAAATTACTTAAATTGGGTTCTAAAAACACCTCACCGGGGCGTCTGGAAGCCTTATCTAAAAAATATTTAAATGTTTTCTTTTACATGCATCTCTGTCACCTATTTCATCTTATTTGCCATTTATTATGGATTTTTTTAAGAATTTGATTTAAAAACAAGGAGCCTAAGGGACTTGATCAAAAAATAGATTCTTTTTTTTATTTCAAATATAACAGAATCTAAAAACCATTTATTAATTACAGCAAAGTTTATAAGCACCGTATAGACATTTTCTTTATAAATTAATCATATAACATAATATACTTTACGTATACTACCTAATTTATTATTTAAGTATACACTCACAAATAATGATTAAAATATTTAATGAATGGTTTACAAAAAAAAATAATATCTAAAAACAAAATCTTAAATTTTTATTTTTTTTAAAAAGATTATTAATAATATAAAAAATACAAGGTATAACTTTTTAGCGATGCCGAAACATACAGTTGAATTTGAACACTGCATGTATTTAACGAAGAAATTTTAGTAAGATGAACATGGAAGATTGTAATAAAGAGACAAAACTCTTAAAGATATTAAACAAGCCTTATAACATAAAATAGCACAGAAAATAAAAATTAAGTTTGAAAAACACTTAATAAAAAAATTGAGATAGGATACATTTACATCAATATTTGACCCTACATATTAAAAAAATTTTTTTTAAAATTGGAGTTTAAATAACGAGGGAGAAAAAATCTTAATAATTATTTGCATTAAATTAAAATTAAAGTGGATATATTAGTTTAACTTTAAAAATAAATAATTCTTTGTAATTTTAATGTTAGAACAAGAGCCATAAGAAATAACTTAAAATTTCAACCAGGAAAGAAACATACATCTAATAAATAATAGTAAAAAAAATTTTAAAAAGCATTTTCTTTGATTATAAAAGTCAGTACGATATTGGCCCGATAAATGGTAGTGAAGAGAGGTTGACATCTTAAGCTTTCTAATTCTAGTAGAATATTAGTTTCCTAAATAAAAAGTAAAATAGCTAAATTCCTTCAAAATTAAGCTAACTTATATAACAATATTATATAGATAAAAGAGGTAGTTTATAAATATATTATCAATAAAATATAAATTGTACTAAAAAGCGTTCTTCTTCAAAGCTCAGTCTGTACAAAATAATTCCCAGAACCAATATTATTAAGACCTAGATCTCAATTCTATTAAATTTGTTTGTTGTCAATTAATTATCCATTCCACATTTCTGTCATTATTTTTTTTACTTTAAAATATTTTACTCAGAATTTTCTCTTGATTATTAAAATTTTTAATTAGTTTAATTAAAATTTTTTTTAATAATTAATTTTTTTGATCGTAATGAGATGCAACATATTGAATTTATTCTATCATATCTTAATTTAATACAGAATGATATTTTAATTTTAAATTTAGATAAATTTTTAAAATATCTTAACCGTTAAATGTTATTTTGGTTGCAGGAAGTTTTTTGTTCAACACAAATATTAGATCAAAATTTACCATTAGATCTAAGAATAAATAAAGCAGATATTTCAAGAGCATCTGAAAACAAAGAATTATGTGAACATGAAAGGTTACAACAAAAAAGTCAAGAATCGACTAAAACAGAAGTTGAATATATGAATGATATTCAATTTAATTCTAATTTTTTAACAGATGGTACAGGTAAAAATTATAATAGCAGACATAAAAATGCTGATTATGGTTTATTTAATTTTTCGCCCTCAACAACTGCAACTAATGATTTAGTGGCACACAGCTTTACAAGAAGTACAGTTATTAAGTATGCATCTAAAAAACGCCATTGTGCGTCAGAAGAATCAAGAAATGACACAAAACGTTTCAAAACCTCAACCAGTAGTAGAACTGATATATCAGAACATTCTTACTTAAATAGATTTTGGAATAATGATACTCATTTATTATTACAAAAAAACCAAAATGATTTAATACAAGAGCAATA
>NW_020169437.1:0-7069 GCF_000988165.1 Vairimorpha ceranae
TTTTTAAAATTTTAAGTTTTGTGAATTTCTAATTATCAATGAGGAAAAACAATCTTAGTTATCGCCTTGAAAAATAAAAAATGCAGGTTGAATTAATACCACATTGATATTATACTTCACTAAAGATTATGAATAAAAGAGTTATTCTTTAAATTACTTGTACATTTAACAACAATTTAATTAATATTATCAGTTAAAATATTTACAAATGGTATTATATTAGAAAATTTAAATGTTTAACATTTCATTTTTTTTAATTGATCGATCTACAATTTCAAAACACTTAATTAGTATTACTTTTAAAAAAGAATATTTAGTATTTTTTGATGTCATGCCAAATATAGTCGACAATGCTTCCCATTCGTCATCTTTCAAATTGAAATTCTTTAATAATTTTTTATCAACAAAAATAAAGAAGCTATAATAATTTCTATGTAATATTGTTTGGTCGTCGGTTAAATAATAGTATTCACAAGTTTTTTTACATTTTTCAAATTTATGAATAAAATCTAAATTTTTTTTAAGACTAAGTTCATTACAAGAATCACATCTGTAACATTTATTACTAAAATCAAACAGGGACGAATTTTCAAAAATACGCTTTTGATCAGAATGGTCTGTAAATAAACGGGGTTTAAGTTCTTTAAGCAATTTAAACATACCTAAACACTTTTTTATATATTTTTCTTCTTCAGTTGGAAAATTTTTAATGTAGTCCGAATAATATTCTAAAGTATGTTCTATCCATACACTCTCTTCTACATGAGTCATTAAATCTAGAACTTTTAGCATTGTAGAAAAAAAAACTCTTTTTAATCCTCTTTCTTCAACACATTTAAAATATAGCGCTTCGATATTTTCTACGTTATCTACGTTTGAAAGATTATAATTGATGTTTCTGCCTGGTTCACTAATTTCCATAGTTTCAGTTGCTAACTTAGACCTAAAAAATAGTATTAAGATATTTGTATTGCAAAATATTTTTTTAAATTTCATGTGAGGGATATTTTAAACTTTTCTATTTATAGTAAAAAATAAATAACAATTTTTTAAATGTGTATTTAAAATTAATTAATTTTTAAAAAGTATTTTTTATTTAATAGTCAGATTTTTGTTCTAGTTTCTCAAAAATTAATATCTAATTTCTAAAACGTGTTTACCAAAAGTAGAAACTTTTTAAAATTTAAGCTTATATTTCTTTAAAAGGTCTATATTTTTAAGAGACTAAGACAAAAAGTTAACTAGTAATTTAAACACAATCTTAATGTCTAAGAGCCTTAATTAAATTATTTATATTTTTAATAAAAATATTTGTTATTGTTTTATTTTGATGTGTAAAATATTTATAAAATAAACTTTATTGCAATTTATTTAAAACACAAAACGTGCAATATTTTTGTGGTATTACAGCCACAGAAAATATTTATAGTCAAAATTTATTTAATTGTTTTTTGTTCTTCTGTATTTCCAATGGATAAAAATACACATATTTATAGTAAAATGACATAAAATAATTGACATCTGGTAAATTATACTAAAATTTTACTTTAATTTACATTAATAAAAATATCATATTTAAAATTTCAATTATTTTTATATTTTTTTAAATAAATGTAAACATTTGGTTTTAATAACAAAGTAACATAAATAAACGGTTATTATTGTTATTTTTATAAAAGTTAAGTTTATTTTGAGTTTTTTGTTATCAAAATATGTGTAGAAGGTGAGTATACTTTTAAAAAAGATTCTCTGCTCTTCTAAGTTCATTTACTGTCAAGTCTTCCTGAATTTATTCCTACAAAATATTTAAAAGTTTCTTAAAGAAGATTTATTAAATTAAGGTATTATTTTAATCAAAAATACTAAATTTCTTACTATATTTTGCATGGTATTTTGTAACTATGCTATTTCAGTAAAAAAAAATATTTTTACTTTACTCCTTTAATAAATTAAACTATTTAATTAGTCAAAAGATTGTGTTTCCATAACTTTTCAGAATTCTGTCTGTTGTAGGTTAGTGATGAAATAACACATTTTTTTCATTTTTTTTTGAAACAAGCTATATATCATTGATTAGGAAATGTCAATTTTGAGTATTTTTTAATATAATCAAAAATAATAAAATTAAAAGAAGAAAAAGAATTAAAAGATTTGGAAGAACTTACAGAAACATATACAAATATAGAAACTGTATAAAATGTGGTTACTTTATAAAACCATATAAGCAAAAATAAAGACTAGTCTGTACTTTCTTTGCTTGTAAAAAAAGATTTTATTGCTATGAAGTTTTAATTTTTGAAGATAATCATATAAGTGTGGAAACAACCATTAAAATTCTTGATTATGGCTTAGTTATGTGTTAGTATATTTAATAAAAAGAATATTAAATGTTTCTAAATCAATTTCTAATCGAATATTAAAAAATTTAGAAATTTGAATGCTTTTAATAAATACCTTAATAATACTATTAAAATAATAGGTGATCTTAATTCTATTGTAGAAGTAGATAAAAGTAAATTTGGAAAAAGAAAGTTTAACAGGGGACACCCCGTAGGCGGTATGTGGGTCGTTGATGCGGTAAATAGAACCAACAGACGCACTATATTACAACCTGTAAATAATATAAATAAAGAAACACTGACAACCTTCTGTACTAAATTTGTTGATAGTGCCTCTAAAAATATATACTGACTGTTGGAAAGGTTATCCTAATCTATATAAACATTTTGATTTATATAAGACAGTAAATCACTTTATTAATTTTGTTGATATGCAGGCAAGAGCTCACACAAATACTATTGAAGTAAATAGAATGCTGTAAAATGAACAATTCCCTTTAGATGTAGAATATCAAGGCTGGTTGATGTCTATCTACTGAGATTTCTTGTAAATAGAGATGAGAAAGAATAAAGTTAAAATGTTTATTAAATCTATTACTTTAGTATGCTAAGTGTGTTTTTTTTTCACTTGTCACAAACATAAAATGCTTGCATATTTTGTATTTGTAAATTTTAAAATGTGGTTAGAATTTTTGATTATATCAAAAAACACCCAAAATCGATGTTTTAACCTACAGCCGATGAGAAATAAGAATATGATTAATAAGTTATAATATTTTAAAAATTTTGAATAAACTCATGTTTTAGAATAATTTTCTTTTACATAACAACAATTATAATAATCTCTAACTTATTACATTTGATTTTCACATCTGTCTTAATATTATGTCACATATTTTTAACGACTACCTGCTGCTGGAAAGTGTAACTTTTTAGATTTTTCTATGAATATTTTATTGTATATTTTTTACACAAAATCGTGCGTATACACTCGACGATCTCGTTATGTCTTCTCATGTAACCATGATTTAAGATTTTTACGTATTTAATAGTTATGTGATCTACTGTAATTTGCTAGATTCCCAATGTGAAAACATGACGCTTTTAGTAAAAAATAATTTTTTTTTCATGCTTACTTAAAGATTTCCACTATATAATCAATTAAATTGTTTTTGGGTTGATACAAGTTTGTAGTTCGGCTTTTCAATTAACGTTAGTGTAAATATCTAGTTTTGAACATCTCTTAGTTTTTTTAAATTAGTGTTTGTATAATATTTTTTACTTCAGGAATTTTTAAATGTTAAAAAATGACTATTTTTTTGTGATGCTTGCCTTCGTGTGTAGATTTTCTTAATAGCAACAAATTATTATTTAGCTTTAGAAACATTGCAAATAAAACTTTCCTTCCTAGAAAGTATTGTTTTTTAGATTTCTTTTTGTCTTTTCTTTGTATAATTTTAATTTGTTTTACATCGTGATTTAACTTCTTATAGTATTTAGGTTCTATGTCTCATAATTCTACATAATATTTAAGTAATAAGTCACTAAGTTAGTTCACTCCTCATTAAACTTGGCTATGTAAAGTGCTTTTACATAAATTATTTATACATTTCTTTACTTTGCTTGTAATTAATTTTTAATCAGTTCTTGTAAGTTTACTTAATTGCCCTTTTTAACGTAGAAATTTGTAGCTTAGTAGTTTAAAAATTAATTCATAATTTCTATCATCAAAATTGAAGTAATAAAAAAACAGTTCAATTAAAACACAAGCCTAAAATTTAGTGTAATTAACAGTAACAATTTTTTAATTTAAGACTTAGTATTTTGCATTCTAAACTTCAACATTGAAAGATGAAGATTTCTAAGTTATTCACTTTAAGGTAACTTTTATAATCAAATTTCTAGTTACATTTTTAATATAATAATTATGATTACTGTTAAAATATCTTATAGATTTACATAAAGATACACATACATAAACTATCATTACTAAATTGATTCTTCTAAATGCCTTGTATATACTTTATGATTTGCACAATTAATTTCAACTATAAAAATAAAAAATCATTTTATCAACAGTAAGCCTTTTAGTTATTTTAAAATCACAATTCAGTTGTACAAGCAAATTAATAAAATGTCTTTTATAAATATTTTTATATTAAAGGACCCTGTTTTCTAACATTACCCTATTTTTAAATTTTAAAATTCATTAATAATTTAAGTTAAACGTGTAAAACCCGTATTCTTAGACAAATAAAAATTTAATGTTTAACCATAAAATACCTTGTAAAACGAATAAAATATCATTGCATTATTTGAAACAATCGAACCTATAAAGAAGACTGCCGAAACCATGATAGTAGTAATAATGCTAGAAAAAAACTCAAAAATACCAAGTCCATCTGAAATAACTCTTTCATTTATAGAAAATACCATCTGGAAAAACAAAAAGAAATACAAACAATTCATAAAGGGTTAGATTTTTTCTGCTTTTAGTGAATTAATAAATTAAATTCTTTAGCTTTTTTACAAAAAAAAATAATGTACGTTTTAAAAATATATAATGCATTTTACAAAATAGTTAATTAATTTATGATATATTGCACTTTGACATTTTTAGTTGTTAAGTGTGTTATAACGAATTATTTAATTAAAAAATGATTTTTATCTTAGGGTTTTTTTATATTTTACTGTATTAATATTTACTAAAAATGGAATCTTTTATAAAACTTTTTTATGCTACGCATCGAAATATTTATGTAATAGAGTTTTGTTATAAAAACAATAATAATTGAGTAGTAATAATTTCAATTATATCGAATTAAAATGTTATAGTAAAAAATCGATAACTTTATTATGATTTAAAATTATCATATCAATTACAGAGAAAATACATTGTTTTATTATACAACACCAGAGCTTATATATTAGTAATTATAATTAAAATACATAAAATATTTACAAAAGGGAAGTTAGTAATTACAATACCATCTCTTAATACTATTTAATTATTGTTATGAACTTTTAACAAAAATTTCGTAATTTAAAAATGTTTTTTTGATATTTTTCAGCCAAGAATTCACATTCGTAGAAGCAATAAGTAGATAATAAATATAGCACATTGCAAATATTTATATTACAATGAATAATTTTCTGTTATTAAAACTAGTAAAATAAATATCCTTAATTATTTTGCACTTTAAGCTTCTGTCTAAAGCTTTTTACAGCTTGTCTATTAAAATTACCTACTACTTAATTAGACAATTTACACTTTAAAATTTCACAATTGTATTTTAATATCTATTTAATAGAAAATGTTAAGAATACAAATTTATCCTCTTAAAATTCAATATATTTATCCTATTAGTTTTTTTACATATTTATTTTTAGTACATTTATAAAACATCATAATTTAGTTGTAAGTTTTTTTATCATTTCTTTAGCACATAAACACACTTTCTTATAAATTAATTTTACAAAAACATACATCATCAGTTACTAAACATACAACTTTATTGTACTAAATTAAAAAAGATAAAACTTAGAACCCAAATATTAAGTTAAAATAATGTTTATCTTCGATTTTGTAAAATTAATCAATATTTTGTTTTTTAAATTAATTAATCAAAATTTCCAACACATTTAATCAATATATTAATAATTATAATTAGTGTATTTATTAATTAACCCTTGTAAAAAAAAAGTTAACTTCTTCAAATTTTTACATAATTAGTGTACAATTTTATAAATTACTTTACATTATAGTCCCATATAACTTTATAATCAATCATAATAAATATAAATTTTAAGCACGTTTACTATTTTTTTTAATAATTTTAAATGAACATTTACTATAAATAACTAATTTACTGTACAAGTTGGTTATATTATTAAAAAGAAAAACGGGTCTTTTTTACGAATTTGCGTACCTTTTTTTTTCAACTTAAAAATAGGGGCTAAAAAAATAAAAAAAAATAATAATTCAAGAAACAAATAGGCCCGCAAACTGGTAAGCAAATTCGTGAAGTTAAGCAACCACCCAGATATTTTTGTATAAATCGAGAGCATTTTAAAAAACTGATGTTGTTGTTTTTAACCTTAAAAATAACACTAATCATAATACTAAAACCTCAATATCACTAACCTAATATTATTACCTCGCTACGATTTTACCAAACTACCTGACCAAATTATCTAACCATCCAATCATCATTTAAATTTAACTGCTTAACCCAACCACCTAATCTAATATTCCTAACCCGACCCAATCTAATACTAACTAGCCCAAAACTACCATATATATCTGTATTCATAAATACAAAAAGCTGTTTTAATGAAATAACAAAAGCACATATAAAATTAAATAGCCATCAAATTACTTAAATAAAATATTAATTATTTCTTTTAGAAGGGCAACAAGATTCTAAAATTTTTTAAAATGACCCCTTATGCCCAGTATTGGCAAAAAAATGAATATTTAATTTTACAATTAAAAATTTTATACCATAAAAGGTTGTTACCATTTTAAAAGAGGCTACAAACGTTTATAATTGTTTAAGTAGTTTTTTTTATTTATTACGCTAACACAATGCTTTAATCAGTTAAATAAAAAATAGTGTGGCAAAAAAAAAGAAATATTTTTATCTAAAATTTAGTATGTTCACCTTTCACTCTTAATAATTCATTGCATCTACTGTTCATGCTCTTTACCAACTTTTTATACACATCTA
>NW_020169438.1:0-7057 GCF_000988165.1 Vairimorpha ceranae
ATGCTAGTGTGTGTCACTGATTATTTGATTTTGAGTTTTGGTGCCGGAGAAGCTTTCTTAGATGACAATAAATTTATTTTATTTTTTTTTTTTTTTCTAAAAATTCAAGGTAGGCAAAAGTTGCTAGATGACCCAGGAAAATATATTGAAAGATATAATATTCAAAGAGATCTTTCATTAAAGGAAATAGTTAAATTTGAAAAATTGGCCAGTTTCAACTGATGGGATGATAGACAAATGGTACTGGTATATTCGGATTGCATTTATAATGATTTGAATGAGCATTTGCCGAATAGCTTATTTTTAAGGTAGAGATCGGCATTATTTAATATAATTTATCCTCCCAAAAATAAACGACAAATAATGCGCGAATTGGATAATACAAGCTAGATTGAGTTTTACACAATTAAAGAGTATAAAGAAGAAATAGACAGAAGGTTGTTGTGACATATTTATTATTATAATTTAAAAAAGAATGAAACAAATAATAAGATGGATAAAGTTTTCTTAAAGAAATCGGGTGAATTTACACACTTTGAACTCACCAATCTTAATATGACTAATAAATCAATTTCAGAGATACTGTCCGTTGTATAATCTTACGACTTCCTTGTTTTTATAAAACCCCCATTAAAATTGCACCAATGTAAATACTATTGACATTAATTTAGTCAATTTCATATTTAAACTTAAGTATAGTTACTTATTCATTTTATTACTAGATAAATGTATTATTTTTTAGAAACTGGGTTTTTTTTAAAAAAAGTGTTGCACAATCTTACGACAGTTAATTTTTTTGATAATCTTTTTGGTAGGAAAAGCTTTTTAAAAGAAATATTTTGCTAGCCTTTAATGAGTATAAAACCATCCCTTGATGATTCTGAGAAGGCTGTTTTGTTTTGCTGAATAAGCAAAGAGATGAACAAATTGCGTGCTGTTATTGCTAAATACACAGAAGATCTATTAAATTATGGTAAGAAGATGGTATCTGGTTGTTCCAAAAAGGTCTCTCTTAGAACTCGATTAAGAATAATTAAGATTTCTGGTGGTAAAAATATAATGGCGAATAATTCAAAGCATATTTTAATTTTAAATATGCATAAATTTACCATAACAAGAATTTTAGCAAAAGAGGGTTAACTAAATTGAAAATTAATTCGTAGAACCCCCACTTTAAATTTTAAACATAAAAAAAGTAGAATATCATTTTCAGGTAAGCATTAAAATTTTTAAATTAGAGCAAAAGAACTATTTTTTTCATCAAAAAAAAATTTCAATCTTGATGGTTTGGATGGTTATTACTATTATTTGTCAGGTGTTAAAACAAAAGAAGTTGTGAAGTCTCGCAGAATTACGGAAGGACCTTCAGTTATGGTTGGGGATATTTAAATCATTTTAAAAAATAAAATTGGCTTTTATTTTAAGATGTATAGATAGTTTAAAACACCAAGATATTTTAAATAACTATTTGTTTTCATTTATTGATGAACAAAGTTTAAATAAAATAATTTTTAACGGGACGACGCACGAGCACATGTTTCAGTATCTACAAAAAGTTAGCTAGCATAAAAAAATATCGAGAAAATGTTATGGCTGCCACGTTCCCCTGTTCTTAATCTCATAGAAAATCCTCGGGAAACCTTTTTAGGCGGGTTTATTTTTAAGGTAAAACCCATGATAGTATAGATAAACTGGTTAAAATCGGCCTCTGTTTGGTATTTTTTGATATTTCCAAAACTTGAAATTTTTTAGCCCCAATTTTTCAGTTTTAAAAATCTATATACAATTAACAAATAAATAATAGGTAAATAAATAAAAAATTATTAAATTTACAAATCAACAAATCATTTATAAATAAATATTAATAGGACCACCAGACTGTTGCTTTCTTCGTTTCTTTATAACATTAATCTTAATAAGTATATATCAATTAATTCCCATGTTCTGCTTCTTATTGAGATTGTTCTTTTTATTCCACTCCAGTCGCCTTTTATTGTATTGGTATGAGTGTTGGTTTGCTTGTTAACAAAATGTTATGAGTGGTTTACAGTTTGATGTTTAAAAAATTCTTTGGAAAGATTTGTGTTGCCTTTCCAGCAATAACTATAAATGGTCGTTTTTAATATCTTTTTTACAAAACGTCGCCAAAATAAAGCCGTCTCTTTTTTCTACGTGTCTTAGCACGATTCTTTTGTTAATTCTTTCGACGGCGCCTACAACCAAGCGCCTTCTACTCTGTGGCCTCTGTTGTATTTTCTCCTGCCGAATTTACTTTCGTCGATTTCAACTATCGCATTATTTCCACCAATTCTATCAAACCTATTTAATATAAGTCTAATCCACCCAGTGATCGTAGCTTATTGCAGATTTCAAAGACCGAAGATCTACGAATTCCTGCAATGCTGGCAATAAGATCGCAAGGAACATTCTCAATCCACATATCTATTACTTTTATTAAAGCAATAATAGGAAGTGGCGAGTTTTCAAAAATTGTTCCTTTATAGCAAGTGAACCTACAGTTACATGCAGGAAAGGAACAGACAATCCTGTTCTTTTCCTTCAGTTTACGTGTATTTGAACCGCATTTATAACATTTTCGATTGTTATAATGGTTATTGACTTCACTTGCAAATTTTTGGTACTCCTCTTTCTCTTTGAGTTTTATGATTTTGGGGGTTAAAAAATTTCAAATTTTGGAAATATCAAAAAATACCAAACAGAGGCCGATTTAGTCCAAATAAACCAAAAGCTTCAATTTCTGAAAATTGGCATTATATTAAGCACAGATTTCTGTAAAAGCTTATTGATTCGATGGAAAAACGAATTAAACTGGTGATAAAAAACAATGATGACTTAATTGGTTACTAAATATCGTAAAATTAAACCGTCGTGAGATTATGCAACATTTTTTTTTAAAAAATCCTAATTTTAAAAAAACAACACATTTTATCTAGTAATAAAATAAATGAGTAGCTAAAACCACGGGTGAAATAAAAAGATAAATAAATTAATATCAATATACTAGTATATTGGTGCGATTTGCGTAAGGTTTTTGATAAAAATAAAGGAGTCGTGAAATTATGTACAATTTGTATATAAGCACTTGGTTCAAGTAGAAAATGAATTTATTCAAGTTTGAGAAAGAAACTAATGGTAAAGAAACCAATAACATTCCCATCGACAAAACTTTTTTAATACAAAATGGTGTAAAATTTACAAAAAAAATCTAGTCATTATACAAGATATTTTTTATGGTAAAAAAATACAAAAGAAGTAAGCATTCTGTTATGTTTTTACACATAACGACCAATCATAATTTTTTGTAATTATTCTGACAAATGAATTATTATGAAACTAATAATTTTCTTTAGATTTAAAAGGAGGTTTAATCAATATCCCTTTAAAACTATATATACAAAATAAATTATAAAAAGATGAAATTAATAAACACCTTTTCTTTAATCGAATACTATTAAAAAACAACACAGCTCCAGCGAGTTCTGGCACATTCAGTTAGGATAAAAATTTACCTGGTAATTTATAACTCCTAATATGAAGAAATTTTTTTTAAAACATTATTTAAAGTAATAAAAATAATTGCTCCTGATTGTTTTGATTACAATTTTAAAGAACATGACTTTGGCAAGCTTGTTTGGAGATGCAATAAGAGATGATGTAAATCTCATCTTAAAACATTTTTAACTTTAGATTTAGAAGGACTTACTAACCATTATCATCACAAAAATGATGAAAAATTTGCTCGTGTCAATCTTAAGGTAGGAATAAAAAATAGAGCATTGTCATTCAGAACCACCACGAGAAGTTATATCAAATGCAGTGCTTCCTCCTAGCAAATGGCGTCATTTAATTTGGAGAGCATGAATTCTTACGTTGATGTGCTTTGACGAAAAAACAATTATATCGTTAATGTGAAATATGAAACCTCAATTGAATTAACAGTTACAAAAAAAAGACAAGAAATTTTTGTATTGTGATTTTGGTATGGAAGATGTGGATCTCCGTAATAAAACTTAATTTTTTTAGTAGAGGCTTAAGAACAATCAAATAGATTTTTAAATAAAATTTATTATTTTAATAAAAAGTTCAGTCATTTTAACATTATTTATTATTTAATATTGTTGCTACCCCAAAACAGTTCATGTTTTCTAATAAACCCATCTAAATTTGAAAACATAAAACCTCTTCTACATTTAAGTTCTTTCTTGATTCTCAATCAAATACCTTCAATAGAATTGCTGTGATTTATCCTTTTGTCTACAAAACCTTGGCTATGATTTACACGAATGTAATAACAACTATTTACAGCCACTGAAATGGATACGATGGGCATTTATTGGTTTTAACAACCACCCCGGCTTATTTGTTCACCTTATAAACAAACCAATGGTGGGTATTGTTCTATTTGGCAATACTTCGAGCCACCCTTTTCTAGTAGTCTCACAATAAACGCCGATAACCCATTTTGTACCGCGAATATAAGCTTCTTCGTTTGTCGAATTGTTTATAGGGCGCCGTCTACAGCATGCCGTTTCGCCTATTTGTACAAAACAACCCTTTCCTCCCAACTTTTTGGATGTATCTACGAGACGTTTAAAACTTGCTACAATTCGGAACTTTAACGATATATAAGTCGGCTCGCTTATAAATATTAAAGAAGTTATTTGCCAATTTGTCAGTTTATGTAAATATAAGTAAGTCAAATGAAGGAATCGGGACATTTTTATCTTGGGTAAGTCATCTCCCAGTTATTTGATAGGAGCTACGTTGGCTTGCAAGAATTGCAGGTATACCTTTATCTCCTTAAATACTTACTATATTTGAATAGTGTAAGGTAGTTAACACTCATACAAGCTATATTTAAACATTTTAAATCCATAAGGCGCCCGATGTTTTTTACAAATCTTATTTCCTCCTTTTCCAAAAAAAAAATTTAAATTTTCTTCGTAAAAATGTTAATATTCCCTTTTTAAAAATTAATTAAATAGAATTAACTTTTAAGGGGGGCATGTTGACATTTTATGAATATGCACCAAAACTGTAAAAATTTAATACTCTCAAGCTCTCTTCTTTATTTTAGTGCTTTACTTAATAAAACTCTATTCTAATTTTTTGTTATGTATTTTTCCCTTTATTTAGGAGAAATGGAGTTTTATTAAGAAGGCCCGGTTTTTATCATTGAAGAATACAAAAAAGGGGACGGGTCTCCAAAGTCCTCTCGCTTGGGGGATTTAGAGCACCCGTCCCCCCTTTTTATTGCTTTATTTATTCTGTCTTTTATGTATTTTTTTTAAATTAGTCTACTTTGATAACCATTAGATATAGACTGTGTACAGCCCTGCGTACTATCTTAATATATATATATATATATATATATAACCTAAAGTATATTGAGATTGTTCTTTGGACATTTTTAGCATAGCATACATATACACTACTATCTATTTCAGCGCAACTGTTGTAGAGTTGCGGATCGAACCCCGCGCTTCAATTTCCACACTGATCAACACAATGCTAGCTAGACAATACGCCAGACACAAATACTTTTAAAATTTTATATCACAAAAAAAACAAAAAATATGCCTAAATAATTACTTTCATCAAAATAGAAAAAGAGTACCAAAACACAGTAATTTTTTGCGGGGGAAGGTGGTGTCAGTGGTGGGTAGTAGGCAGGCAAAAAATCAATTCGAACAACGATGTAAAAATTTTGGCCTGGTAGATAGTTTACTTTATCCGAAAAGTGATGACGGGAATCATAGGCGAGTTTTTGTTGAGGGAATAACGACCGCAATAAAGCTCGAACTACAAACATTACATAGGCAAAACTATTATGAGCATAGTCATTTAAATGAACTGTGTAAGAAGATGCATTTTCCAATATTAATAACGATTTTTAGAAAGGTTTGTGTAGAGTGAAATATTTGTACTTAAGCACAGCCTTTTAAAACAAGAGAGCAATTCAAGCACATTTTGACAAGCCGACCTTTTAAAAGGTTGATAATAGATGTTGTTGATATGAGAACCTATTATTGTCAAAATGAAAGTTATGCGTGGATTTAAACTAGTGTAGACGTATCTTCAAAATATGCATTAACCTGTCCGACGAAGCAGAAAACAGTTGTTGAAGTTGTCGTGTTTAAAAAACCTTTTTCATTTTCCTGGTGGTCCTCAAATTTTACAGCGTGATAATGGTAAAGAGTTCACAGATTCAGTTCTAACTGAATTTTGTACTCTTCACAAAATACATCAAATTCATGGTAAGGTAAGCCTTGGCATCCTCAAAGCCAAGGTTGGGTTATGAAATTCAATCGAATTCAACAAAATATCGCAAAAGCATTTGGTTGAAAGAGATCTACTTAATGAAAAGAAATGGTTCATTTTTACAAAAGGCGGCTTATGAATATAATATGACTGTTCACAGCGCATCCATAAGTTGATTTTTTGTTTGTTCTTTAATAGATCGGAGTTTGATACGGTGATACATAGTAAACAAGGTGTTTGTACAGCAAATAATAATGAAATAAATTGTATTATGTAGACGAAGAAAAAAAATAATATTATTAATGAAAAATGTTTGGCTCAAATAGGCAAGAAGTGTGTCCATAATAGCATAAATGACTTTAATATGAACGATACCGTTTTAATTAACAAGATTTTGATAATAATGTAAAAACAAAAAAAATTAAATTTATTCGTTTTATTCTAATCCTGGCACAATAATATAAATTTTCTTCAATGATCGAATAAAGGTAAAAGTAGATGATAATTTTGAAATTGTAAATATAATTTAGTTAAAAAAGTAGTCATGAAAATAAATTAAATCATGTGCTAATTATATATTACTTAAAATCTTTACTAAAAACCTCTCTATAAGAAAATTTTTAAAACATATTGTTAATTGTTCAGATTTATTTTTAAGTGGATGTATAGTTATGTTATTTCTTTAGCATGACATAAATTAGATATCTATTAAACCCTATGATTTTTCATGTTATAATTTATATCATAAAATGCAATGTCATATAAACAAAAAAAA
>NW_020169439.1:0-7049 GCF_000988165.1 Vairimorpha ceranae
TACCGGAGAACTACTTCGCAAATCAATTTCATACATTTTATATTTTTGTGGAACTACTGAAATTATTTTTAATGAATAAATAAAAAATATCCAAAATAATATGCTAAATTTGTGCATGGGCATGTTTATTTTTTTATATTTATAAAAAATATATTTTTTTAATATAAAATGTGCTGTGTCATATGCACGTATTTGTTTTAAACAAAAATTTAAATATACTACTAATAAATTTTTTTTATTTCTTGTTAGTTTTGCCCATCCTCATGACTTTAATAAAAATCATTATTATTTTTTACTTTTTAGGTTTTTATTATATTATATGGGAAATTTTTATGCTTTTAATAAAACAATAAAAACTTTTTTATTACATTAATAAAACTTATAATTTTTAAATTAAGTATTTTCTTTTTGACAGATGTCGTTTTATAATACTTTGATTCTCTATATTACATAAAAAATAATTAAACATAAACTAAATTTAGCTAATTGATGTTTTATATTTCTTTATTAATGATTTAGAAATTCAACAAAATTTTTTAAATCTTTGGATGATTATTAAATAAATTAATTTTTCCGAATGCTTAAAATGGAAGTTGTAAGTCCTATATAAAATTTAAAATTTTTATAAAATATTTTAATTTGAATAAAGATTTAACTCAAACAAAGAAAAAATCTAGTAAAATAAAATGGTTTATAACTTTTTTGCTGGTGTTTAATTTTTGTTTGTTTTTTAACACACAAGATCATTGTACAAATAATTTTTAAATGTTTAAATTTATAAAGTTAACTTTTTCAAAATCATAAAAAATATAAATAAGATAAATTTGTTCAACAAAAAGCTATAAGCATTGTTAGTGCAGTGGTAGTAATATTTTCCTGATGCTCAAATGGTATGGATTTAAATTAAAGCAATGTGAATGGTTAAATAAGTACATGACGTTGGTACAGTAAAATTATATAAAGCTATGCCGGTATAGTTATATCGTAAGCTTCTCTTTGAGCCTCTACTAGGATTGTAAAAGTTTTAATATCTGCAAGGGGCATTAAATAATTAAATTAATACACAATTGCCATAGCTGTGGGGAAAGCATCTGTAGGTTATTTCAAGAACCTATAGTATGAAATTACATCTAAAGACCCACCAGAAAAAGAACACAGCAAGCTAGTGAGCTCTAGCATATTTTGCATGGGATGATGTGAATCCACAACGTCATTAGACCCACATCGCACTGTCCGATCACAAGTCTGACGAACCCCTGGTCTGGTAAGAGCAATACTCTATCCCTATCAGTTGTAGACCAAGTAAGTATCTACTTGAGGGGTAAATCAAATCTTCCTACGAGCAAAGGGCTTTGTGGTATGCTAGCGCCCGGTAGTGCGCAGATATTGAGATTGAGGAAAGGGGAGTTTTTTAAAAGAAAGATAATATAACATGAACTAGACAAAAAAAATTTAAAAAAGCATAGGAAAGATTAAGCTGAGAATTTAAAAAGAAATATTAATGCTGTGGTGTATAAGTGTTGAAGTCGATGTGAAACGAATCAAGGCTTTAATGCTAAAACATGATAATGTTTGAAAATCTGAAACATGTTTCAGAAATAAATATAAATAGAGTAAAAGTCCGACAAGAATGCCAAAAAAGAATTCCAATAAATCTTTTTATTCCAAAGAGTCTCTTGACTGTAACACTTTAGGTTTTAGAATGATACATTAAAGCTACTTATTTTTCATTGGTGTAAAATAAAAAGTTAAAACTATTTAAGAAAGATAACATCAATAATATTGCTTTACTAAAAGCGTTTTTTCTCACAGCTCAATTTGTACAATGTTTTTGTCCAGAATAAGCACCATTTCCGACCTAGGTTTCATCACTAAAATTTTTTTATTGCAGAATTTTTCTATTTATCAAGGTAGAATTTTTAATTAAAATATAATTTATATTTATTGAAAAAATACACGAACTTGTCATAGTTGACCATATCAAAATAAAAATAATGTGCTATATAAGTAACAGAAAATACTTTTGATATTGCACAATTGTTAAAATAGTAAATTGTACAAAATTTTAAACCCTTAATGTTATTTTGGTTGCAGACAATTTTTTGTTCAATACAAATATTAGATCGTAATCTACTATTAGACCTAAATAATACTTCAGGCTTTTTAAAAACACTTGAGAATATAGGATTATGCGAAAATGAAGGTCTACAACAAAAGAATACAGAACTGACTACAACAGAAGATAAAAAATTTTATGAAAATCGATCTAACTCTAATATATTAGATGATTTGACAGATTTCATAGATGAAAGTTTTAATAACGGATATGATTATTTAGATATAATTTAAGTGATGAAATGTTGGTAACGAGCTTAGAGAACAATTATATGTCACAAAGTATCATGTGTAATCAATATAATATTAATAAATGTGGTAAACAATTTTGTACAATTAAACAAGCAAGAAATGATACGTTGGAACAATCTCATAGAAATGCATTTTGCAAAAATAACAATAATTTATTAGTACAAAGAACTCAAAATGATTTACTACAAGAACAAATAATAACCCAGAAAACATTACCTTTTTCCAGAAAATTGATAATATTACTGCTCTATCAGGCCATCAGCCTCACCAAAAAAAGACTAATTGTAATAATAAACTAAATTATGGTCAAATTGACAGACTATCTAATGTTACTGATTTATCAATTAAAAAAAAAGAAAATTGTAAATATTCCATTAATGTTTACAAAAAAGAAAAAAACCTAAAAGATCAAGAGAAAAAATTTAATTTAAAATTACATCATCTATTGTTCAAATAGATAACATTGAAAATGTTTTAAAATCCGAACGCGCAAAAATCAGAGTTTCATTTCCTTCTAATCATTTTACAGCTAACGAGCGCCAACTTTATGAAAAATACAAGCAATCCGAAAGGGAGTTTAGAAGGTTTGGTAAATATGCCATTAAAAATTGAATACCAAAATTTATAAAAAGACTTAAAATATCCAATTTACTCACCAACTTAAAGCTTAAAACAATTCTTACTTTAATTAGTCTTTCAAATTTTTTAAATACTATAAATGCAATTTATATAAAGATAGAGCAAAAACCAGCACAGAATTTTCAATTATCTTTGGATAAAGCATATGAAAAAAATAGCAGGTATGCCGAAATTTCCACAAAACTTTCAATTCTAAAATCAAGCTTTAAAGATTTACTTGCGGTTGGCAATAATTTAGTCTGTCAGGATTATTTTGATATTTATGAAATTAAATGTTTACTAATTAATATAATAAGGAATTTAATTCTTTTCAACGGAAACTTATAAAATTGAGAGATTCTTTTAAAAAGGAAATATGTACAATTAAATTTTTTGGAAAACATTTTTTTAGTTTAAGTAAATAAATTTTAATTAAAAACCAGTATATTTTTGTATTATAGTAACTATTATGTTTGATTTACACACATTGAAACGAGTAATAAAAATGATTGATATATTAAGTTTTTTTATTTTTCGTGAAAAATTTCAAACTTGTTTTTGCTATTACTTTTTTTTAATTGTATAGTTCACAAAAATGCCGTCGTAAGATATGTAATAATTATTTTGTGATAAGATTAAAAAAAAACTTACTTACAACACTTTTAATATTAAATTTATTACTTTTTATATAAAGTTGTAACATCTAAAGATATAGTTTAACTTAAACACACAAAGCTTTTATATAAAAAATAAAAAAAATTATTTATTAAAAATACAACAAAGTATTCTTAAATTTTATTTAAAAGTCTTAATATGTAGACTCTCATTCTTTAAAAGATACTTGTTAATTTAAAAAGAGCTATTGGTCGCGTGAATATACAAATACGCAAAAATTCTTGATAATGCGAAGGATAAAAAGTTTTATTTAATAAAAAGTAAATTTTATGATAATTAAATATATAAATAAATATTTATTAGATTTAAAAAATATGTTAATTTAGTAAATTTGTTAAAAATAATTTAGATAGCTTTAATAAAATATAATTTGAAGGATTTGATAATCGTCTCAAAATGGTTAAGTTTAAGTTCATTTTTTTATAATAATAAAGCTTTTATTACATGTACTGAAACAGCCGTTTAACAACTAGTAAATGATTAGCTTTAAATTTTAATTACAAAGAAGCACTAATAGTAGAATTAAAGGTAAAACTTTTACATATATTTTTTACTTTCGTTGTGTACCTATGACATAAATACTTTTTAATTAAAACCAGATTCTGTATAAGTTTTTTACAAGAAAAAAATTTGGCTTTACCTTTAAGTCACTATTACTCTGTTCTAATAATAAAATTCAAACTTTATTTGAATTGCTTTAAAGAGAAAAAATGAATTATCAGAATTTTTAATTTATTATTAATCTGAAGTTTAATATCATTAAGCAGGTTAACTAAAATGTTTTAGCAAAAATTGTCTTAAATCGGCGGTATGGTGTGGTTGTTTAAGAAATAAACGTAGATTGACTTGTTGCAGTTAAAAATTTTACAGAGAATTTTTTTTAAATTTCTTTGATATTTTTAAATGATAAAAGGTAATCTATTAGTTAATAGAGAGACAAATTATACTTAGCGATATTAAATTAATCATTATATTGCATTGAATTGGTTAATTGCTGCAATCTATGGAACATCTTACTCTTACTATTTAGTAAATAGTTGTTAGTTAAATTTTAAAGGGTCTAAAAAATTAAATACTTATAAAACTTTTCGTATAAGTTAATTGTACAATTTATAATTGTAATGAGCCAACTTTATCATGTAGACTGTTTGATAATCATTACAACGTTTTTGTCCTCACAGACCATTAAGACGATTTTATTTTACTTTCCTTTGTGGACACGTTCTAGTAACATTTGTCTTTTTTTATTTTACTCACTTGTTTATTTATTAAATGTTAAAAACTATATAAAAGAATTGCTGCTTTGAGGGGAATGAAAATGAAAACTAATAAACAGTTTAATAAATCTACATCGCGTTATTCTTTATTTGCAAAACACGACAGATTAAATTAATTATAACATATCATTATGGGTAATCATTTTTATAAGGCGGTTGTAAAATTTGATGACGCAAGCACAAACCTTTTTTTGATAAGCATTAAGTACTATAGCGAAGCTTATTGGAGAAATGTAGGTCTTTTTTAATTTAATATATATAATCAAAATTTGATGATTTAACTACTACACTTGTAATAATATAACGAAATTGGTATATAAAAAAATGAAGACTGTTTTTGTCTGTTTTGTGACATAAAAAATAATTATCACTATTATCCAAAAAGTAAAAAAAACTAAACCAAAAAATGTTTTTCTCTTTTATTGATTAGTACAACCAATATTTCCAATTCTAATATAAATTACATAAATAAGCTATGTTATAGTAACTCATAAAACTTATTAGCACAGCAGAGAATACACAACAAAATACAATATTTAGAAACTTACTATGCAATGACAAAATGCAAACAGAAGATCGGGCAGATTCTGGACGTGGTCAAAGTACTAATAAATATAATTTAGATGCTGATTTTATATATGAGCAACAGACTTGTGAAACAAAAAATCTAGCTTTAACGCCAAGCAAAGATAGTGACAATCTATCTCAACATACGAAAAGCACAAATTTTTTTGATCAGAATTATACAATATTAGACATAAGTCCAAATACTCCTCAGTACTGAAATGATGTTTTTTGTGCTACAGATGCTTCTCATAACAACATAATTAAAAAGAGTTTGTCTCTGACAAATAAAAAACAACTTTTTGCACAAACTAACATGCATTCTAATTCAAGTTTGCTTATATAAATGGAAAGTATATTATTTGTTCAAGAAAATGAATCTTTAATTGAACAACCAAATTCTGGTTGTACTGATAATTACGCAGAATTTAGTAATCAAAGTATTGACAATCTGGTAATTGAAAACGATTTTTATTTTAAAGGGCTGTTCTTTTCCTTCTTTGCCCATCTGCAAAAATAAGGAGAAATTATTTTCTAAAAACAAATATAATAATAACAGGTATGAGGAGTTTGGTCGATATATTAATTGGGAGCCTAGTGAATATGATGATAAAAAAAATCTTTTCTAGAGATTAATTTTAAAAACGAAACTGTTAATTTAATAGATTTGGTTTTAAAAATTGGGATATAATATAATGCTGGTATTTACAATAAAGAAGTTGGCGAATATAGTCATATTAATAATAAAAAATCTTCAAATAATGACGATTTGATTGAAAATGATACAAAAGAGCAAGAAAAAAGAGGTGCAGATTTTTTTGTAGATTTTAGTTCCTCTAAAAGCTTTTCATCTGTTGATTCAAATATTGAGTTTAATAATATTTTAATTGAAAATAAAAAAGTGTTACAAGCACTTAAAGATAAGTTTTTTGTAAATGTAAGAAAACAATCATTTACAGACCTTATCCATTTTAACTTAGACAAAAATTCTAAATATCGTAACATTCGCGGTCGCATTATATTACATTCTAGATGGTTTAGAAATTTTACAAATGAAACTTTTGAACTTCTTATGAATGACATTGAAACTCTTTACCTGTCAGAAAATACTAAAAAGTTTTTATTTGAATTGGTTGAATTTCTTAGAGAAGTTGCACAGTTTATTGTTAGCTTTAAAAGCCATTTTAATCTACGAAAATACAATAAGTGTAATGTAATTAGTAATTTAACATTAATTGAAACTATAATGAATGAAATAATTTTAAAATTTGACTCTAAAGAGATTAAAATTTTTTTGAATCAAGTTATACAAAAAAATGACAATGCCGAGTTTTCTGATTTAAATGTTCAAAAAGTTTTATCAGAGATATTTTACAACATTGAGTGGTTTGAAAAAAAATTTAAACGATATGTTTATTATATTATAAGATTGAAAAATTTTTTGAAGAAACTGTAAATAAATATTTTTTTATCATAATTTTGCAGAATGGTTGTTAATATCCTTTTAGATGTATTTAAATAATCTAAGAAGTATTAAATATATTTAAA
>NW_020169440.1:0-6869 GCF_000988165.1 Vairimorpha ceranae
GACAAAAAAATCATACTTAAACTTTTTTTTAATATTATTTAACTTCCAAATAATATGTGTATTGTGTACAATTACTTCTAAAAAGTATATAGAAAGTCTCTGATCTCATCTTTTAGTCTTTATTAGTAAATTAATATATGAAATAGATTGATTATATTTATCTACCTTGTTCATATTAGCATTATAGCTAACTATTGCTTCAAAAGTTCTTTTTATTACTTCAGATCTCTGTTTTCTCCCTGTTTTTTATCTTTTTATCCTTTTTAGAAAAAAATGTAAATCTGGCATATAAAAACTTAAATCTACTTTAAAATATTTTGCTGATATTAACGTATTATAAGTCATCGATGCTACATTCCATGTTTCTTTGATTCCTATTGACGCAAAAAGAGAGAACAAAATTAATATTCCAAGAAAAACATTAAATTGAAGATATCAATGTATCTATCAGCTTTCATTGTATTATGCTTTTTTACCCGTTTGATTTTCTTATTTATTTGCAATGTCAGTAGCTCGCAATTTTTAGTAAACAAGTTATCAAAGATGTCAAACTGTTTTGAAAAGTAATTAGTAAGCCGATATTTGTATAAGCATTATAGCGATTAATTAGTTGTTTATCCGATAAATCTAAAAAAATAGGTATTTTAATTGTAGATTTTTCTAGATCTTCGAGATCTGACAGAAATGAATCTAATTTGTTTGATATGGTTCTTTTATAACCCAAATTGTTTTTTAAATTTACTTCTAAAGTTTTGATTTTAGAATCTGAAGTTTGATCAAGCATTTTTAGAGGGTTTAAAAAAAGACGGAAAAATCCGGGATAATACAAAAAATTCCATGAAAAAAGGAGTAAAAATAAAAAAAAACAAAAGTTTTTATTATAAAAAAAGATTTTAATCAAAAGGGACATATTATTGCTCAATGCAGATATAACTCTTTTTAGAAAAAGAGAAATAATGTTAGACGGGTTAATGAAGTCAAAAAAATTCAAGAAAAGCTCATTGGGTGAAAAGAAGAAGGAAGTAGAGACAAAGTAAAATAAATTTATTTTTAGTTATTTTTTTTTAAAACAAAGACGTGAGGAGGACGACAGTAAATAAAGCATCTATTTAAGAGGTTTAAATAAATTTGACACTTTAATAGACACAGGGGCTAAAAAGTCAATCTGATCAGACCAGAATGTCTACCGATAGATACAATTAATTAAAAATGAAGATAAAGTTTAAAGTTGCAAATAGATCGGCAATTGGGTCTTTGAAGAAGATATTCTTGAAACTAAAGTTAGAGAGCGATGTATTTAATGACGATTTTTTTTTCACAAGGGGCATTGGAATATCGTATATTGTAATATGTAAGTTATTAAACAAATACAAAATTCAATTAAATTTTGGCAAGGAAAGGTAGCTATTGAATCTTTGAAAATTAATAAGGAAAGTATTTTGAAATATCATCATAAGATTGATACAGGAGGGTGTAAGTCCATTATGGTGCAACTTTACAAGTTGGGTGACAAAAAGAAGGAGGTGATTTGAAGATAGTAAAAAAGTATTTATAATTAAGAATATTAGGCCAGTCGAAAGCTCATGAAGAAGAAGTACAGTGATTTTAGTATCGAGGAAGCAGATTGTGTATCAACTACAGGTGACTGAACGACGCTACAATAAAGGAGCATACCTCATGCCTAGAGGTGATGAATTTTCAGATGCATTGGAGGAAGCCGGCTTATCCTACGAAGCAAGATGCTGAATCAGGATACCATCAAATTAACATGCGCCCACAAGATATTGAGAAAACGATATTTGCATGCAGAGAATGCTCATTCGAATTTACAAAAATGTTCTTTGGTCTGGTAAATAGACCAGCAGCGTTTTAAATAGCAATGAATAATATTTTAAAAAAACATTTGTTTAGGTTTTTAGTAATTTATACGGATGGCGTGTTGGAATTACAATAAAGTGGCGGAAGAACATTAAAAGCATGTGTGTCTGGTTCTAGATAAATTTAAAGGTGATTGGCTTAAAGCTTAATTTATTAAAGTGTGAATTTGGAATGAAGGAGATAAAAAATTAGGATATGTCGCCTCTAAAAAAGATTTGTCTTAGATATTCGAAGGATTAAGAATATTCTAGACCTACCTGTATTAAAAAACAAAAAGAGTTTACTTCTTTACAGGCTAGGACGTCCAGAATACATTTCTCTGTTTTTTAGCTTAAAATAAATTAAACTTTTATTAAAATTCTTCAATTAAATATTATTTATTTAATTCTTTATGAAAGGAAAAAAAATAAAGTAGTTGGATAAAAAATTAATAAACTACCTACAGCAACTTCTGACGATGTATACAAGTATCTAGAAACCAAGATAATGATTCAAGAAATAGAAGCTCCTCTCTCTGCTTAAAACACGAAAGCTTTATAAGTCGCTGTACTGATGGAAGTTAATTCATCTAAGGGGAATGGCCGAGATAGGCTTGCGGGATTATCTTGACACAATGGAACCAAATGCTAAAGGGTATTGGGAGAAGATAATATCGATATATCGTGACGAGTTTAACACTAAAATCTCTAAAGTCATATTTAAGAAAAATCAAAAGCAGGAAGTCTTATGAGAGTAAAACAATTTAAAGAAAAATTATTTGTGAAGAGAATAAAGTTGCTAGTTGAAATTTGCAAAGCCACGTCATTAAAAGAGACTGCTGAACAGCAGAGAATAAAAAGGAGCTTAAGGAAGTGTTTTAAGTTATTAGAAAACAAGAGCTTAAAGAAATTTAACTAACAAAAAAAATAAGTTCTCTGAAGATTGAAATTAAATGAGTTGAAATGTTAAACAAGTGCATCGGCATTTTTTTACTGCACTATAAAATTAAAAACATTTCCGACATTGCCCTTACATTACAATCTGCACAGAATATGTATAATAAAGTTACTCAAAAGCTAAAAAATTAAATAAGCGGAAAGAATCAATAAAAAATTAAATCAACAAATTTTCGAAACAAGCAGAAACATCAAGACCTACAAAAGCAACAAAGAGAAGGTGTCAAAAGAAGATCTAACAGAAATCAAAAGATTGCGTTTAATTAATTCAAAGAATAGACAATCAACATAATTTTTAGACACATGCGTATTGGTATATAACAAAAAAATTAAAGCTGCAAGCAAAGAAAAGAGTGGAGGAATAGAACACACTATTTTTATTGTGCAGAGGTCAATATTTACAGAATGCTAAAAGAGAAATACCTGCAGAACACGAAGTTTGCAATTAGGAAATTTAGAATTTTTGGTAAAATAAGGCGAGAAAGACCATGGACGAAATATGCAAAATAAGGAATTTATACAAGAGTTTAATTTAAATACAGGCGAGGTACAATATTTAAAACCGCAGAGAATTTAATAAAATAGTTAAAAACTCCTGAGGCGGAAGGCAGCAGACCCAAATTTATTCACGATTACTTTATCAAAAACATATGATTTTACACCTACATATGTTTAAAATAATCAAAGGTATATGTGTAGACGGAAAAGAAGGAAAGGACTGGTTCTATATAAAAATAACTTATATTATCTCGAAGGAAACCTTAACATCAGGAAATACTTTAGACCAACAACATGCATGTCTAACTTATACAAGCTTACTATGAAATGTCATACAGCTGCAATCCAAGATCTTGTAGAAAGCAAAAGAATACTATTTGAAAATTAAATGGGAACAGTGCAAAAAGTACAAAGAGCAAAAGATTAAGCACAAACAAACATAACAATCAACAAAGCGCACAGATGTAAATTAAAAATAGCATGGTTGGACGTGTAAAAGGTGTTTGAACTTGTCTGCCACAAATATTGTTTAAAGTGCATTAAAGCACTGAGAATGTGCTCTTGGATAACAACCTTTTTGAGATTTATAATTTCGAAATAGAATTTAGAGCAAAGAATGTAGTTATAATAAATAAACGATAAATAGAGGAGTATTTCAAGGAGGTAACTTATCACCTCTACAATTTGTTTTGTAACTGGTCTCCTCAGCAAAAGTTTAAATGGCCTGGTCTATACCTTAAAATAGAAGTGATTACAAGAGAAAGAAACTACAATGTAACAACTTGTTATTTATAAATGGCCTAAAACTGTTTGCAGAGTCTTAAAAATCGTGATAAACGAAACAGAAAATTTCTGAAAGTTGTCGGCCTTGAGATAAAAAAAGAAAATTGGCGATTAATGATGAGAATTGCAAAAGCAAAACAAGCTGCTTGAAATTTACGAAAGATACAAATATTTTCGACTTATAGAAAGCAGATCGAGTCATTTACTAGTTTAAAATAGTACAAAAGAATGAACAAAACCATATTTAATAGAGTCGAAGTACTATGTAACACGCCATTAAATGCAAAGAATTTTATTACAGCTATGAACCAACATCTATTATCGTTTACAAAATATTTATTGGAATATTAGATGTAGAACAAAATACATCCAGTGAAATAGACGAGAAACCCATCATATACTAAATAAGTATTCTATAAACCAGCAACCTGCATTCTAAGATCGGCTATATCTTTCTAAAAAAGAAATATACAGAGAACTATCGAATATTGAACAAAAAAGTGAAAAAATACTGTTAGCATTATTTAATACTTTTAAATCAACAAGAAATATACTCAAAAAAAAATGATATTAAAAACAGAAAATGAAAATAACACACATTTTAAAAAAATAAAAAAGGATATTGTACCTAAAAGAAACACTTTTTTTAATTACATTCATGTTAAAGTTTTTTATTTTAAAATTTTAAACAAAAAAAATTAAAAAATTTTTATAAAAAGTTTTGGGAGTATTTTTAAATAAGTTTTTACTATATTCAGCTTATAAATTTCATTAAAATTATAATTTTATATAATTTAGATTTAATTTGTTAAAAAACAAAAATTTATAGTTCATACTAATACAAATTTATTTTATAACATTTAAAATTTTTAAGCTAAAAGAACTAATTAGTAAATTTTTAGAGTCGTTTTCTCATTATTTCTGCAAAACATAAAGTGTAATAAATATACATTAACTGTTTATGTCCTATTTCAAAAATGAATGTTTATTTTTATAGCATTCCATGTATCTTCAATGGTGTTTTGTGAACATTAGCTAATTTATTTACAAACTCTTTGGAATGATTAACTGTCCTATGTACATAAAAAATACTTCATATTCAACTATAAGTTTCCGTACAGTTAAAGTATATTATACTATACAATTTAATTTACTTCCTTAATATGTTTTCCAAAGTATTTTTTTCTAATTCAAACTGAAACACAAAAAATTTTACGAGTTTTCGTTCAACTTAACCAAACATCTACACTCCACCAACATGGTATCCTTTATAATATTTTCGTTATCCGAATTTGCTTTCGCCTATTTTAATATTGTTTTCATTTCCTCCAAATTAAAAAAAATTTTAGGATAAACTCTAGAATTTCGCTTTTATTAAATTTATAAATAATGTAAGTAACACATTTTCGTGATAACTCGCTTATATGTACAATTAATTAATAAGGTGCAAAGTTAAAAAACAAACCAATGATTTTTAAAACTTTTTTATATTAGCAAAACTAAATTTTTAAAAAATTGAATCCCTGTGCTTTGTTATTTTTAGAACAATAAACTCTTGTATCTTTGTATAACTGAAGATTTTCAGTACATTTAATGCATTTTTTAAACAAAATACTATCTCTAAAGTTATTAAATAATTTTTTCAGCTCTTCTTTAAAATAGAGCATTTTAAAAATAAAGGATAAACAATTTTCTCATAGGTGTAATTAAAAAATGTTTCTTTTAGGTTTTTAAACCGCAATACTTTATTCGATAATTTATTTTTTGATAATGTGATAAAAAGAAATTGTTAAATTCAATATGAATTAGTTAAAATGCAAATAAAATCCCTCAATGATGTTTGTAGGTATATTAAAATATTCTAAAATTCTATGCTTTTATTGCTATCACCAAATCCTAAATATTGAGTTAAAACCATTCAAAAGGTCTCAAAACCTCCATGTTTTTAATTAGTAAATTACTTTAATAAACGCACACGAAAACCAATACTTTATTTATAGGTACAAAATTTAAGATAGTATTTTCTTTACATAAAATTTTTTAAAAATTGTAAATGTTGCATTCTTATTACATTTTTGTCCCAACATAATCTGCAACTTTGAAATTAAAGCCAACAAAAAAATTGCCTATTAACTTAATAACTTGAAACTTAAAAATCTAAAACGACGTTTTAAAAACCATGACGCTGCTGTTAACTCGTGCCTTCGTAACCAATTTAAAAATTTTGGTAGCTATCTTCTGATTTTCTCATCATACAATATGTTAACGGTAAAAAGTGATGTCCCACATTACATTGCAAACTAAAAAATTGTCCAAAGTAAGAAGATAAAGATTTTTATGTTCCGTCACAGATCATCGTTTTACATTTACAAAATGTTCAAATTTTTAGTTGTTGTAAACACTACTATTATGCTATCATGTTCTGTACCAGAATCTAAATACAAATTTTCTTAAAAAAAAATAAAAAATTTTATTGTTAAAAATAAAAATCAGCAACAGAAGAAAAACCACCAGGCCACCAAAAACTCCACTGTAAAACCAAAACATCAATATTGCGCTTGCACGCCAGCATACCTTTACGGCCTTGCTTATAGGAGAAAAGAGCGTTCCCTTAGGATACAGGATCCTCGGTCTACTTAAAGACCATCTCTCACCTTAAGTGAGTGCACAGAACAACATCGCCTGGCTCAATACACCATTTAAGAACACAACTCAGTTCAGCGGGGCGATACAGCAACAGTATCATGCCTGACCTCCCCCAGGTCAAAATTAAAA
>NW_020169441.1:0-6860 GCF_000988165.1 Vairimorpha ceranae
CGCTGATCCTACTTACCATGCCAGCAGCCAGAAGTATTGGTAAGACTTATGAGATTCGCACCGGTAGTTATAAAACCCCAGTCCCACCCTCCGCGACGTGGACGCTCTAATTATGGAGGGCATTAAATCGAATTAGGAAGTAAAACTAATGATTTAAATATTCTCGACGCTTAAACTTTGTGACAAAGAGTAAATTAAGTGTTACAATTGTAGCAGTATTCTAGGAAATTATGCAAAAGAATGTAAAAAGTCTAAACAGAAAGAAAAGTATAAAAGAACCATTAATGAAGTCACTGAAGGACTTAGAGATTTATTGAATAAAGAAAATTCGGTAGACAGCTTTTTGAACAAAATTCCAGTTGTATTCGATACGGGAGCAAAATATAATTTGATTAGTAATTCTGGTGTTATTAAACCTAAACTTAATACACATAAGAAGGCAAAAACAATGAAATTTTGGACTTGCCTAGAAGAACCGTTTGAGATAAAAAAGTACACGTTTATGTAATTCAAATTTAATGGAAATCCATGTGATTAAAGTTTTATATACTACCAAAAATTCGAACAGAAAAAAAATTATTTGGCAGAGAGGCCTTAATTAGACTAAATAGCGCAAAAAAATCATGCTCTGTATGTGAGATCAAAACGCCAGAAGGATCTAGAGTGGTTGAAAAAATCTATAATTTTTCCAAGAAATTGGAATCTGGTATAGAAAAAGTAATTCAAGGTTCACTGGAAAAGAATATATATAAAATTCAAAATCGACATGGGTAAGCAACCCCAGACCCGTAGTAAAACCGGATGGAACAGTAAGAGCTACAACTAATTTAATGACTTTAAGTAAATTAATAGAACAGGATAAATATTTGCTGCCAAGAATATATGAAATTTTGTGTAATTTAAGAGATATGACAATATTTTCAAAATTAGATCTTAAAGATGGATTTTTTAGATTCCATTGGCACCAGAGGATAGATATAAAAAACATTTAGATACAAACATAAACTATATGAGTGAAAGTTAATGCCACAAAGCTTTAGGAATGCCCCGGCAATTTTCCAACAAAAAATGGATAATGTTTTAAGAGATGAAATTGGAAGAAGTTGTTTCTGGTACGCAGATGATATTTTAATATTTTGCAAAACTGCAAAGGAGCATGGTAAGGCATATGAAAGAATTCGAAAATTGCTACAAGAGAATGGGTTAAAAATAAATGAAGAAAAGTGTGTATTTAAATAGTCCGAAGTCATATTTTTGTGATATAAAATAAAACGCAACAACATTATTCCGCTAGTAGATAAGATGCAAGCTATTTTTGACTTAAAACCCCCAAAGACAAAAAACAATTTCAGGAATTTTTAAGCACCATAAACTACAATTGAAAATTGCCAGTGGTATGTATGTTTACCATTGTATGAATTATAAAAAATAGAAAAGAATTTAAATGGACAGCTGAAGAACAAAAGGCCTTTCGGGCAGTAAAAAGCATTTTACTAATACCGTAGATCTATTACAGCCAGATTGGACAAAAGGAGTTACGTTAGACGCCTACGGATCTAATGAAGAACCTGCCGAAATATTCGCACAAAATTTTAAGAAAGATAATAAATCAACTGCTTTTGATTCAAAAAAGTTATTAGATCATGAGTTAAAGTATAGTATTGGCGAAAAGGAACGCCTTTTCATGCTTTAAGTAATAAATACACTTTAAATATTTTTTATACGGGATAGATTTTGAAATAGTTACAGATTATAAATCACTAAATAAGGGAGATATAAAATCGTTAAAAATTAAAGATGGTTAGATCAAATGTCTCTTTTTGACTTTAGAATTAGGTATAAACAAGGACGAGAGATTCCGCATGTAGATTGCTAAAGTAATAATTTGGGTAATTAAAAGACGAAATGGGCTTGGAAGTGTGTAAAGAATTGGTGAACCAATGTTTAGAAAAAGAAGATTGACAAAAAATGTATCACATTATTTATGATTTTCACGAGAAATTTATTCATCGTGAAATACAGTCAGTAAAGTATGAAATGAACAGAAAAGGCATTGACACTAGAGAATCCAAATACTAATCAAGAAGATTATAAATGACTGTAAAACATGCAACGAATATAATTCAAAAAGAACTAAACAATGTATATTTGTTACTACTTGTGAAAAAGGTGAAAAGGTTGCAATAAATATAGTTGGCCTTATAAATAATCAATATGTTATAACTGGGATTGATTATTTTACGAGAAAAGAATTCGCAAAAATTATAAAAACGAGGAAAGATGAAAATGTTATTTAATTTCTGAAAGAATTAACACAGAATATTCCATGTAAAAACATTTATCTTAGATCAATCACAAAAAAATCTTAGTAAAAAAGTAAAAGAATATTGCCAAGAAAGTAAGAAAGAATTGCAGTACATTACGTCTTTTCATATCAATCAAATGAACGTGTAGAACGATTCAACAGAACTTTAAAAGATTTAGTATACAAAAACAATAAGGAGCACTTACTTACAGAAAAGGTTAACAAAGGAGTAAAAGTATATAATAATAGCTAGTATTCGGCTGTAAAAACGATGCCAAACGAGACTTATAAGCTCCAGGATGTGAGTGCGTTAAAAAACAAACAAATTAAGATCAAGGTAACCTATAACAGAAAAGGCAAAATCGAAAGAACAGAAATTATACAAAGATGACATGGTAGGCGACATTTTACGGCGGCTGAAGAAAAAGTATAATACAACAATCTTTAATAAAGTCAGTAGTGTATTAAAACGCTTTCTTTAATCAATGCTATATTCCCATACAAACTGTACTAAATATTCTGCATCTTGTTCTTGTGAAATACCATTTTCCTTACGCAAATAGAATTTGGAACGAGACCAGAGGCCTTCAATGTTTTGAGTATGAATTTCTGGAGAATCAGGATCCACAAAATTTATAGAATGATTGATGGTATAATGATTTTGAACTATTCCATCACCTGCTCGATGATTTCTTATTGTAGTGCAGCACCATAAGCCCTCCATTCATCTGTAATTATATTAATTACTAGTAAGAACTCTTCATATATTATTTAAGCCAGGGTAGCCGCATTTCTATTTTCAACAGGAAGCATAAAACACTTTTTAGAACCATCCTCAGCCCCCCCTACAAACCATTGACCATCTCTAAGCCTATCACAGTTATATTTTTGTTTAAAAAATAGACTTTCATTTATTTCTACAACTCGTGGAATACCATTTTTATCAAGGCCTCCAAGTTTAACACTACTTTTAACCAAATTCTGCGATTGTCTCACGATCGAAATCTGAAATACTGCTAACTTTTTTCTACAATAGTTTGACTTATAGGCAGTATCAATAAATGAAATCCCACTCATATATTTGTACATTATTTTAAAATAGTACTCATACTAAGTTTATATTTCAAAAAAAACTATATGTTCGTAAAGAACATGGTATCTACATAGGCGCCTACAACTCCAATAGTAGCCTTTTGGAACACCACTTCGTTTAACGTAAGACATTTTCTGGCTTTCCTCACATTTTATACATAATATACGGTTTGCTAACAACCCTAATCTACTTGGCATCACGTTTTCAGATAGATTATCTACAAACATTCTATAAACAAACTTTTAGATGTTCTTTAATTCTAAGATCTGGGCGATATTTATTAATTGTGTTTTATTAATAATATAATTTATAAATCTTCTCTTCATTAAGGGATAAAAAATAAAAAAAAAATTATCAAAGCTGTCGTAAATGGCCCACCTACCGGAGACATAGTAATAATTAAAGAAGAAGAATTATTCAAAAGAAATGGTCTTAAATTTAGAGTAAGAGGTCGGAGGACTTTGCTCCTAATAGTTGATGGAATTTTGACTACCCTAAAATTTAAAATTTTAACCCTTATTTTTTAAATTGTACGAAATAGGATAAACTGTTTAATTTATGAAAATTTATTTAAATTGTTTTTTTATTATATTTTTAGTTGTTTAAACTTATGGTATAAATTTCCACATGGACTAATGAATGGCAACGTTTCGGTGGTGTACTAATATGTTTACTATAACTAAGATATTATTGTTCTTTAATCCAAACATATCATTAAAACTCGTCTTATTGGTTATTAAAACTTTATAAAAAAATATTTAAATAAAATATGTTTAGTTCAAATAATCCTTCTTTCAACAGTCCAGGTGGTTCGGAATACAAAACCCGTAACCGTAACGGGACTTACAAACAAGCAAAACTTTTAGCTACAAGAGCTTGCTTACAGGAGCATGCTACGTAGAGAACTAACCGAATTCTAAACGCCTATTTCCCTGTATTGCCACAAAATTAAAAATATAATTAAAAAGCAATTGTAATTAATTTTCCTGTTTTTTTACTCTAGATAGTTTTAAATTTTCTAAATTTGTTTTTATACAAGAAAAAAGAAGTTATGTGAAAATTAATTATAAATATTTCTTTGTTGTAACCTCTGGTAAGATGTTCAAACTTTAAGTGTTGTTCTATATAAGAATAGAAAAATAATCTTTTATTATTTAATATTTGATTATTAGCTTTAAAAGGCATCTTTGTGCCATAAATATCGTCGTTGTGTCTTTTGTTGTACTGAGCTTTTTCGTGTTTCATTTCTTATTTTGGCGCTACTCCATCTTTCCACCCCCTCCGAAAAACTACGTACAGGATTTTTTAAAGTGAACGTAGTTATTAGTAGGGGGTGGAAAGATGGAGTAAAGGTAAAAAAAGAATTATTTTTTAACCCTTATTATGGAAAATCTAAAAGAGAAAATCATAAATTTTACGATGATATACTATTAGAGAACTCTAAGACTCTAGATTTTTTTTTAAATACAATCTAATAAATAATGAAGTAATTTGTTTGAGGTGTGATGGAAGAATTAGGATTATGGTGCTACCACGTGTATAGGCGGGTATGCTTACAGATGCTCTTCTAAGGCATGCAGATCAAAGGCAAGACTAAAGAAGGGATTTAAATTGGGCTCTTCGAATATAGAATTTGTAAAAATTCTTAGAGGAATGTATTGCTGGGTATGTGATTATGCCCCAGCACAGGCCATTGATTTCTGCAATTGTTAAGAGACTACCTGTATTAAAATCAAAGATTTGATTTTGCGAATAATTTCTGAACAAGAACCAGAAATGGTTAAAATATGTGGAGAAGGTATTTGGGTTCAGTTTGACGAAACTGCTATCTGCAATAGAAAGCTAATACCCGACCCATATAGTACTCTAGACATAAAATCTAATGCACAATGGTTAGCAGAGGATGTTGAAGAGGGAAGTTATAGGAACTTTGTTCTAAAGCTTGTTTCCAGCAGTAAAGTTCCGACTACATTAGACATGTTCGATGAACATGTTGTACCCAGATCTATCATTGTTATTGATGGTTATCCATCTTGCCCCGGCGTCATTGCTAAATTTGGATCTTGCCATAAAATGAAATAACTCTGTTGAGTTTGTTAATGCTTAAGGAGCACATACGAACAAAATTGAAAGCTCGTGGTTTCATCTTAAGCATGTTTATTGAAAACGTAGTGTTATTATATTAATAGAAAGAGAATTAACTTTTTTTTAAATGAATAAAAGTGGAAAAAAAAATATCTAAAGTAGCGATAACAAGACGCTCGAGATGACCTTTTATAAATTAATTAAAATGTTTAGATACCAATTCCTTTTAACTAATAATCTTTTAAATAAATATTTTAATTTTCTGCAATAATGAGGAGAGGAGTGAAAATATGAAGTAGCGCCCTTATTTTTATATATCTCTTCTTTTTTTATTTTTTATTTACAACAAAATTTATTAAAAATTTTGGAAGGAAATTTTTTAGAAAATGTGGTGTATACCACGTTCTTTTATTTCGTATAGTATAAATTTAGAAAAATTCCGATAATTTAAACAAAAATAAAGGGAAGTAACTTTACTAGAAAAAAATATTTTTGTAAACAGAATATGTGTTACTGTAAATTCAATTTGTGTAAACAATCATGTTATCTATATATAAAAATATATTCGTTTACATTTAATGCATTTCCGATATGTTTGGCCCTTTTTTAATTCTTTTTCTTCGCAGATTTGAAAAACTAAAAATTAAAAATTCAAGGGTAGTCAAAAAACTCTGTCAATAAGTGCATATACCTCTCTTCTAACTTTAAAGATGTCATTACTTAATTATCACATTTTTATATGTTTTTTTTTCCAACTGTTTATTTAACCTGATTATATTTACCATCTTCCATATTCATTGGTTTTAAAATATATTGTACCTAAAAAGTTACTAATTAATTTATAAAGTGATGTCTAAATATTAGTAACGCTAACCAATCCAACTTTAAACAAAAAATTTAATAATTAACAATGTTAGGTTTTTAAAGCTCTTAAATTCTATATTTTATTATAACTATCAAAATATCGATATTAGAGTATAAAAAGCCGTATCCTATAAATAAAAAACAAATTTGATCGCATATACATCTATGTAGTTTAAATATTTAATTTTTTTTATTTATTTTTTTAAACAATTATTTTGTAAATTTTTCAAAAATAATTCGCAAGTTGAATTTTCAAAATAAATTGCAAATTTAAATTTTTACTAAATAAATTGCAAATCACATTTAAAAAATAATGCTTCTAAAAATATAGAAATTGAAAGAAAATGTTAGACTTTTAATTGATCTTTTTATAACAGGACAGCGTGGAGACCCACTTATTGGATAAAATTTTATTTTTTGCCCTCTAACTAAATGAAAGATCAGATTCTTGGATAAGAACTTTTTATTGATTGGGAAAAAGAACAGTTTGGTGAATGCTTGCTTTTCGTTAAT
>NW_020169442.1:0-6720 GCF_000988165.1 Vairimorpha ceranae
AATAAAAATTTTTAAATAAAGAGTTACGCAAAGAAATGAAGAAGCACAAAGGACAGTATTATGGAGGATTCACAAAGATGGATATCAAATTAATAAACAAGCAGGTTTTAGAAGACAAACTTTATCTGCTCTCTCTTGGAGCAATACTTTCGTTTTGGCTGCCTCACATAAAGTATCCACGTCTGAATATTAAAGATGGGCTATTTGTAAATTTTGCAATTTGATTATTGTTACAGAATTTACCAAATTTGTTTTATTCTTTTTGCCTAAAATTTTTTTTTGCTTGCGATTATATAATATTCTTGAAAAGGGCCGATTATGTTTTTATAGGCTTAATGTTAAATTTTGTGTGTAGTGATGTAAATTCCTTTGATTGAATAGTATTGTACATAATATACTTAGAACATGCTCTGATGACTCTTTTTATTAGGTAGTATTTTCTATAAAGAAAAGTGCTTAATTAATTGCTTGATATTAAATAAATTTAATACTTTTATACAATTTAAGAATTTTCATTTTTGAAAGCAAAAATCGATTCATTGCATCTATTATGTATTTACTTTATAATTTTTATCAATAGTTAAGTAAATTTTTCCTTAAACAATTTGCTTATCTAACGTATAAATAAGACAATAACGAGGGTCTAATAAAACTTTCTTGTAAGCATTTTATAATAAAGCCTTATTGCTCTGGCAATTATTATGCCTATAAGACGTACACTTCAGTCTAGGATATTTATCGGCATTAAACTTATATTTATTGGTTCTATTCATACTTTCTAATTTATGTATAGCTAAAAATAAGCTTTATTTCCATATTAAAAAATTTTTTCATGTGATTAAATATTGCAGTAACAAGTATGATATGCATCTTAAGTTGCGAAAAATATCATTTTGTCTTTAGTAATTTGTGCCACATCAAGAAAGTTGTATATTATCTGTAAAATCTAGTTTAATTGTATTCTTGAAATAAATCTTAAAACTTTTAAAATAAAAACAAAAAAGTTTTGAACTTTAGTATAGTAATAAGATTTGTTATTTTTACTTAATGTCATATTTTATTATTTTATTACCCCTTATTATGTATATTGTTATTATAGGACGATACAAAAAAATCATTGTCGAACGATGGCTGTGAACAAGAAGTCACGAGATTATTATGTTCAATTTAAGTTTGGATAATAGTGTGTAGTCTTTGGCGAGATGCGAAATATTTGAAGGAATTGTATAAATTTACAAATTGGCAATAAATTTATTAACGTATAAAATTCGAGTTAAAAGTTATAGATTTTGAGGAGTAAAATCCGTGATCAAAACTATTAAAGAAAATGCAGAGCAGTAGAGACTAAGAAGGGTTAAATTAAATTGATTTAATATTGGTGCAACGCGACACATCACAAAACCATTTTATTATATTAAAGTTATTTAGTTGAACAATTATAAAAGAAAGTAAATGCAATTAGAATACTATGCTTTTACAAAACACAAGCTGTTGAGAACTGTGATTAAAAGATGAGATATATTTTATAGTTGTAAATATGTTATTATCATATTTACCAAGACATCATAAGAATTAGAAATTTTCGGTATAGAAATCTAGTTTATGTTTTAATCTGTCACAAGATCATGAAAAAAAACATAAAAGAAAATATTATTTAGTAAATATGTTTAATGAAAATGTACTCAATTCAAAAGATCTTATAAAAAACTTTATTTTTGATAATTCTTTTTTTAATTATATTCCTTACTTCTATCAATTTTTTGTACATTAAATTAAATCTTTAATTAAAACGTTTTGATAATTTTTTAATTTGACAAAAAGTACAGTTGGAAAAACAGATACATTTATTATCATGTATATGTAAACTTCGAAAAATTGATTCAACAATTAAGAGTTTTCGGACACTTCGACATTTCCGTCAAACTTTTTACATGCTAGATTTAATGAATTTATAAATTCTTTTTTCGTTTTTTTTTTGTATTAATATAAATTACATTTTAGTCTCTAAAAAACTTGAAAGATTAGATATTTCAAGTTTTTTAATAAATTGCGGCATTCGATTTTTAAATTTAAGTTTATAAAACTTTTTTTAGTTTAACTCGGAATGTTTATATTTAAAATAAATTTTCTACTTATTAGGTGTGAAATGCTTGGTCAATGGTATATTATTTCTTTCACTTTTAGATTTTTGAGAATTTACATTGTTCTTTAATTAAATTTTAGATATAATATCAAATCTTAATTTGTCCCTTTATCTTGCATATTTCTATTATTCTTTTAAAAATTTTTATATGATATACTCATACTATAGTTACTAAATGGTGCTGCAATCGTTTAAACACCATTAGTCTTTAAGTAATAATTTTGATTTTTTAATAAAATCAAAACATAATATTCTTTTGCAAAAGAGTGTTTTTTTCTGAGCAAACACATTGCTTTTGTATTAAATCATTTTGATTTTTATGTAATAATAAATTCTTATTATTACTCCAAGATGTATTAATTTTAGAATGTTCTGCTGTATCATTTCCACTACTGTTTGAGGTTTTGAGACATATTTCGTCACTTATCGATTGTTTTGGTGTACAATATTGCTTCTTAGATACATTAGTAATAAATGTACTTCTTGTGCAACTGAGTGGCACCAAATTGTTCTCTTAAGTTATTGAAACGAAAAATTACATAAATCATAATCAACGTTTTTACATCTACTGTTTAAATCTTTACCTGTAAAATTCGTTAATAAATTAGAATCAGGTTGATTTACATCTAAATATTTATCTACTGTTTTAATCGGTTCTTGACTCTTTTGTTGTATATCTACATTCCCACATAATCCTTTATTTTTTGATGCTCTTGAGGTACTTGATATATTTATTCTTAGATCTAATGGTACATTATGATCTAATATTTGTTTTGAACAAAAAATTATTTGAAACAAAAATAGCATTTAACGGGAGAAATATTTAATAAATTTATCAGAATTTACAATTACAATATCAATCAGCATTAGATTATTTTTTGATAGAATGACTTTTAAATGTCTCACCTCAATATGATCAAAAAGGTTAATTATCACAAAAAATATAAATTAATTTTTTTAGGAATTTATAATGATAAAGAGAAAATTCTAACTGAAATATTTTACTGTTAAAAAATTATAACAGAAACGTAAAATTAATTTAATAATAATTAGAACTTTAGTTGGAACGATGTTTGTTTTAGAAATAACTTTGTAAAAATTGAGCTCTGAAGAAAAATGTTCTAAAGTAAGAATTATATTTTATTAATTATGTTTTTCTAAAAGCATTTTTTTTATCTAATTTAATTAGATTTAAAATAAAGATTTTAAAACCGATTATATTATATATAATAAACAGAGGTAAGGGGTTTCAGATTCATTTAGCTTTTTTTTTGTTTCTCTGTAATGGACAGTATACAATGCAGAGAATCAAAAAAAATTTAAATGTTTTTTTTTTAAAATATACTAAAATGTACGATACAATTTGTTTAAATGTTACGTTTGTTTTCAAAACAAGTGCAAATGGTTTATTTGTAGTAAAAAGTGATTATGTAGCCATTTTTCTTATAATTGTTAGAATTTTAGAACCAAAGACCATTTAAATTAATTTTTTTTAACATTCTTGCTTGCGGTATTATACCCCTAAAGATACTTTAAGTCAAATAACTTATTAGAAAATAATATTTCTTTTTCCTTATTTTGATGTGTAGAAATAAATAAACTAGTTTATTTAACGTTCTATAACTTTCATCTTCTTCATGTTTCTTCAGTGCATAGAGTTGCAGATTGGTTCGTGATTTTAGCACTTCACAGTCCATATTTACTATGGTATTGCTTGTACTTACTAGTTCGATTGGGTTCTTTTTGGCTTCTTCTTTCACAATCTCCTCTTTTCTAGAATTTTCATTTTCAGCTGCTGCACCCACAGCTCTAGTCACTTCTTTCTTTTCAGCGTCTTCCTAATAAAATCCTTGTCTTTGTTTCAAACAAACAAAATTTAAGGTCTTCTTCAGTACAATAGACTTCATGTATACTTCAGGGAAGGGCTGGATTTCCAGCTGCCCAGTGTACTTCTTGTGATATTTGGTTACCACACAATCCCATGTCATTGCATAAGGGACCTTTCTTGCTCGAGACTTATGTATTAGTCCCAATTCATTTGCAGGAAGATCATATTTCCTTAGCTTTTCATTCTAGACTATGTTCAGTCGGTCCTGATTGGTGACACCGGTAATACCAACTTCTACTATTATAATTTCTTCCTTCTTCTTGCCAAATACAAGAATATCGGACTTATTATAACTTAACTTGATATTTGTAGATATTCTTGTGTCCACTTTTATTTCAGTTTTTTCATTTTCAATGATCTCCGTAACTGAATGTCCACGTATCTTCTTTGTCTCCTTAAAACCATATTTAATACATAGAAAAAGGTGAATACATCTAACTACTTCGCTGTATCTTTTCATATAATCAAAACCCAACATTCGATCACACTTGGCAGCTAAATGATCCACAGTCTTCCAATGGGAACCACAGTGAAGCACTATCCCTCCTGTCCACAGAATATATTTCTATTCTGTAAGAAACAATAAATTGCTATAGATCTAGCCTGGTTATTTACTTTTCCAGCCAGCTAGAGGAATCCCTAATGTTAACAGGCTCATTATCTTTGGCTTTAAACAGCTTTTTATGGTTAGTTATTGTTTGTATTTCGTTGTAAAACAACGCTCTTTAGGCTTCTGCTAACATCTTATAATTTATCTATCCTACCATGATTTACTTATACCTAAACCCGAGGTACTCATTTATAGTAAATAGATGAGATTTGAGCTCTTCTTCTACTTTGAGTATTGCTACTCGTGTTAAAAGAGCTAATCTTTGACTCATTTAATTTATTATAAATAGTAAAAGCAAGTAAAAGCATAAGTTTTATAGTATTTACATATTTAATTACGTCGAACGATGGTTTTGAAAGACTTATAGAAAATTAAATTAATATAAATTCTTAATCCTTATATATATGTATCTTAAAACTACCGTTCAAATGTTCTTTTTTTTATAAAAGCAAAGAAAAAATGATTTAATAGTTTTTTGTAATAATTAACGTTGGGCGCTGGTTTTAAAAGACTTACAAGAAATTTAATAAATTTTTAATTCTTATATGTATCTCAAACCAACGGTCCAAAGTTACTTATAGCAATTAAAGCACCATAAACAACAGGAAATTGCTTTTATCAAATACAACTGCGTTGCAGCGATGGTTCTAAAAGACTTACAGAATATTTAATTTAATATAAATATTAGTTATTTTAAGTATCTTAAAATCTCCAAACCAACCTTTTTTATTTTATAAAACCATGTATACATCGAGAAATAGTATTATTGAGTAAAAATACTGGACTGGTTAGTTTTGAAAGGTTTACATGAAATAATAAATTTGTTAACTTTTATTTTGCTTTTGATGGCAAACAGAACTCAATACAATAATTATTTAACTCAAACTTAGTAGTTTAAACTTATTATTTTGCAGTTTTAAATTTTTAGGGGGGTTATAACGTCTTCATAAGAGCTTCTTTTTGGACACACAATAAATTTAGTTTCTTAAATAGGAGTGTATTAACACTTTTATGTAAAACATACAAATTATTTGGTTCTTTATTATCTAAACTTTTTATACATAAAATAAGGGGTAAAAAATTATTTTTAAAGCTATACCGGCTACTTCGTCTTTAAAAATCAGCTATAAAATGAACTTTTAATTTATAAAAAAAATGATAAATTAAATCAAAACTTAAGTTTAAACAAACCTTTTTAAATTGTAATAAAACACGATCTAAATTGCAAATTTTATTGGCTAATTAATTGTAACATTGTAAAAATCTTTGTTTTCAAGAACAAATCTAGCAGTAATAACTTTTAAAAAATCTTTTTATTGCAATTTCTATTATATCTAACATTAAAGACATTTTAAAAATATTTTCAAGAAATAATTTTTGAATAAAACTTTAAAACTAAATTATTACGAGCACTTTTAAAGCCTCCTGCTTTTTATCACTACTGCATTGAAATTTTATAGATATTAATATTTAATTTTTAAATTTTTATCACTCTGTGTACTATTGAAAGCAAATACATATTTATTAATTCAAGAAAATTAAGATGAAATTTTGGAATATTTAATTTAAATGACAACAATTATCAAAATTTGCTTGGCTGTTTTTATTTTTATGCTATTACAAGAAAATGTTGATATAAATCTTTTAATTTATTTGTGATTTTACAAATGTATTAACTTTCTTACAGTCCCAATTGTTTATGTTACTGTTAAACTTCTACTTTTAAATCTAAATAATATTTTTACACTTATTTATACATCAATCAACTATGTTAATACGTCTAAACTTTTGCATTAACATTCTTTTTACATCAAATAATTTTTAAAAAAATAATTAATGTTTTTGATAAAAATGTTTACTAAAACTGATTTGATTTAATAAACAATTATATCTAAAAGTTTTTAACCCATGTTTATTCTAAAAATGACAAAAAAGATATTTAGAACAACTAAGCTTATTTTATGTAAATTTAAGAACATAAGTTAATAATTTTGTTTGTTTAAATTTTGAATTATTTAAACTTGGACAGAAATGAAAAATTTGATTTTTTTTATAAATTTAATTAAATTTTAAGCTTAA
>NW_020169443.1:0-6692 GCF_000988165.1 Vairimorpha ceranae
CTAAGAGATCATGTTTGTGCTTCTTTTACGTTTCTACTGTTCTTAGATTTTCTAATCCAGTAATCCCAATCTCTACAATTATTATTTACTTCGTTTTTTGTCTATTATATGTCAGACTTATTGTACTTAACATTGATTGCATTCTGCATCCTGGTATAAACTCTTATTTCTACGTCTGTAGAGCAATATGTTCTCGCACCAAATGATTTCGTATATTTATACCTTTTGTTAGGCTGTAAGTGCTGAAGATTTGTAGATGGATGCACCTCAATGCGTCGTCATGTTTTGCACATAATCGTGTGCCAACATTCTCTCGTGCTGAGTTGCCATGCAGTCAACAGTCTTTATTTTTTCGTTACAATGTGGACACATTTCATTATAAAATAAAAATATAATTATTTGTCGCAGTTTATTTGGACCCTCGACCATTCGAATCCCACCTTATTTGGACCCTACTGTGATTTTAATCCTTAGACATAGAAATAATTATAATGTATACATGAAATTAGTAATAATTTTGAAATGAACTAAATTTGTTATTTTATTTACAAGTACAGATTTTTTATATAATGTTTTTTTTTATTTTAATCCCTATGTTATGAATAGAATTGCATAACTTTGAAAGAGAAGAAATTATTGAGTTTATTATTAGCAACACAGTTTCTACTAGATTTCACACGCAAGATCAAAAAAAGTATTTTAAAAAAGAGCAAAAAAAATTTATATTGTTGAAGGAACGAGAGAATTTAAGTTTAAACTAGGAAATGATCGATATATAAAATTTTTTATTTTAGAAAAGATGTAAAAAATATCAAATTAGATTGATTCATGTTAGTAATAAACATGCGGTTTGAGACAGACGATATAATCCACGTGAATCAATAATATATGCAGTTTTGAGATAAAGTTTCTGAAATGCTGAATTCTTGTGAAATTTTTCAGTCGCGAAAGAGGTGATTACAGACATTTTAAAAGACTTATTCTTGGCAGATTTTCCTAAGAACGACATATTCCCGATCTAACAGATTTTGAGTATTATAGAGAAGTAAATGATGGGTATATGTTTATACTTGTCGTTATAGACTCATTTTCTAAGTTTATGTAGACAGTTCCTTTTGAGTAAAAGTCGCTTCATCTGTAATTTCTGCAATTAGATATATTTTTATGCCAATTGGGCTCTGTTTTCATTTACATACATATAATGGAAGAGAATTTTGAATGATTCCATGTCTAATATGCTTTCTGCTTTTGATGTAAGACATGTTAGTAGTGTTCCAGATATCTTTAGATCCGGGGACAATTAGAAAGAGCCAACCAAACAATAAAATGGATGATTGGTGGTTCTATTCTAATGACAATCAATGCGCCAGGTAGATAATTGTTGGTGAAAGAAGATGTAATTTATTCTTATAATAGACTTTGTCACTCTACAACGTCTAATACACTGTTTTATTTAATGTTCGGTTTAAGTATAAAGGAGTTGATGGCTAACAAACAAATGGATTTTATACTTTTAACAGTTAACAATTCTAACAGTGATTAAAAATTGAACGTATATAAGATAAAATATTTATTAGATATGTTATATTTTATAATTTGGATAATTTAGTTCCAGAATTTATAGAAGAACAAGAGCTAGACAACATGACTGTTGATAATTCTATGGAAAATTTGGTTATGCGTGAAAACTAAGAATATCTACAAAATAAGCTGCAGATCGTATGATTGAAAGAATTAGGTGGCAAAATGATTTTCTTCCTTATAATTTAAATAAAAAGTCCTAATTAGGCCAGACGTTGACAATAATATCTAAACAAGAAGAATGACACCTCGTGATATTATAATACTATAGTTATATTATTGTGGAAATATTGTAATTTAGTAGGATAAAGTTGGCTGCAGATTACAACAATTCGATAATTATTGAAGAAATTGATATTATTAGATTAAAAAAAATAAGAAGTTAATTAAAAGCTTAACTAAATACTTTTAATTTTAATATACTTTTTTTTATTTTTTAAAAAATACACAATCTCTAATTATTTTATAAAGTAAACAATCTTTAATATCTTAAGTTTAACAGCGTAAAATATAAAAAAAAGTATAAAGAACTTTTTCTTCACACCCTCTTGTATTTGATCTAGCAGAAAAAGTATTATAAAATTTTAATCTGTAATCAGAATGGGCGGGGTCTTCATCTGACTGTGACATTTATTAAAAAAAATATTTATGTATGCTTTTTTATTACTTTTCATGTTTATAATAAAATATACGTGATTGGTATGCCCAATCACAAATTCTTGACTTTAAACACTTTTCTTATAAATTTTTATAAATTCAATCTATTCTTAAATTTCAAAATTTTGTCATTGTCTTTTTCACTGGTGTTTTTCGTTTTATCTTCTTATTTCAAAATTTTTATTTTTGCAAAAATATATTTTTTTATCTGAAACTTATTATAAAAATTTAACAACAAAAAAATTAAATTAAAAAAACATTGGCTTAAACGATTAATTATAACTAGGCTTTATTTTGTAAGAATATATGTTTTTGTCACTGCAACACTATTATTGTTTTAAAATGCCTTCAAATGTCTTTTATACGTTTTATAATTATTGTAGCTTTTCTTAAAGTTAATTGAATAATTCTTTTTATCTAAATTTGAAAAATTATGATGATTTTGTATTTACAAAAAATATTTAAAGTATGTGGATGTAAAAGTTATAAATTATTACAAAGTATTGCGTCAAGATAATCTATATAGTAATTACAACACTAAAACCTTCCAAATTTTATTTATTTGAAATATACCAGATTTATAAAAAATTTAGTAAAAGATATTATAAAAGATTGATTTTGATTGTTAAGTTTAAAATTCTTAAAGTCCGTCAAATATCACGATAAAAAAAACTAATTAACAGTTATATTTATATAACAGATAGATCGTAATAAATTTTAAACTTAAAAAATTGTATATTTTAGTTCCGAGTTTACATTATTTTCTATATATTTTTTTAACTCATAAAAATTATAATTTTTGATAAAAGTAATTTTTTTAATGATAATTGTAAATTAAAATCTTTGTAAATATACAGCCCTTATAATGTTTAATTGCTATATTATTTTTATTTATTTGACAAAAGCATATTCAAATATCAATATTGATAATCAAAGAACACATCAAATATACAGAGCAACGATAGAATCTTACCATAGATATTTATTGACTGAAAGTAATAATTCCGGAGAAACATCATCCATGCAACCAATGTTAGCAATTGTACTTCAAAACTTTTTTAATAATGATTTCTTTAGATTAGAAGATTCTGTGTTAATGCTAATTCATAAAATAAATTTTGAAGCCGTTTCTGTTATTAATCATGAAGATGAGGTACCATTTAATATATTGTATTTGTTAAAAGAAATTACAAAGGAAGAAGTTTTGTCTGAAGATCTGTTTTCTGAACTAGATAAAAATGTTGAAAAAATTTGTCAAGTAGCAAACAAAATTTTTTCTTATTTAAAACCAGATGAGAAAGAGGTTAATGTTATACAAAACATCATGTTTGTTATTTTACAGTTTGAAAAAAAAATTACTGATTTAGATATTAATAGGTTTCTATATAGAATCAATGAACTTTTAACTGCAAATAATTGTAACAGAAGAAAAAAAAGTTTAGGCCAAATCGCAATAATATTATTTATAGACCTCATCAAAGTACTTTGTATTTTTTTGATCAATTGCTTTTCGCTATAATAGGTAAAGAAAAATCAAGCATTCGTTTTAGTCCTTTTAAAAAAGTTGGAATTTATCTTATTGAAGATAATTTAATATCAAAAACTTTCAAGCCATTGAAATTGCTTAATTTTCATAAAATTGTTTTTGAAAAAATTACAACTGAAGTTTCATGCTTAAACACTTACGATAATAAGTTGCTAACTTTTGTTTACATTTATTTACTAAAATTTGTTTCAGAAATTACTTTGTTATGGTGTGATTGTTCTGTAGTTGAGTCAAAACAAATGAAAATAGTTTGTAAGTTTTATTTTTCTAATTTTATAAACTTTGACATAAATTATCCAGCTTATCTAAGAGATTGTACATACAAATATTATAGATCTACATATTTTATAAAATCTATAGAGTTGCAAATCTTAAAAAAAGAATTTAACAATGTACGTAAACAGGCTCTATATTCATCTGCAGAGGATGTTTTTTTAAATGAATGCAAATGTATATGGGATAAATTGATAAGTGCTTCTTCTTGTTTTCTGCCTAAATATTTTTCACAGAATAAATATTACAAATATATATTTGGTGATAAAACTGGAGTAAGAAACATAGAAAATGAAGCCCAGAGTAAAAATTTTGAAAATGAAGTCCCTAGATTTGATAAAAAATTATTTTTAAAATACGAAAATGATTTGGAATTTACTAAAAATTTTGATCTAGATAAATATATTAAATTAAATATTAGGTGTATTACACCATATTCATTGAAAGATTGGAAAAAGATAATATCAAACATTAAAAGTATTAAAGAATTTAACAAAGCACTAAATGACAATATTATATACGATTATAATTACATACAAAAATATACAAAACATCAAGAGAAATGTTACAAGCTAGAATTAGAATTATTAAAAATACAAAAATTATATTCTAATTTGCCAAATATTATTATAGACTATAAAATTTTTTGGCCTAAAGCGGATTTAAAAAAGCAATTTAAAATTCTTTTAAAAGAATTTTTTGTTCTTTTAGAAGACACTAATGAACTTGAAAAAGACTATACAAAAGTTTATAAAAATAAACCCAGTGAAAAAATCAATGAAATGTACATGAAAAACTATTATGACTATAATTCCAAAAATGATGTATTACAATGGGCTTTCTGTAATATAATTATAAATAATAATATTTCTGATGATGAAATATTTGATGAAGTGTTTTATACATTAGTTTTAGATAACAACTTTGAAATGCCCATTAATGAAACCCAAGTAAAAAGATTTTTTAAATATCTTAAACGTCTTACGACCTTCCATGTTTTGCGTCAAAAGACAATCAAACTTTATGCATACAGACAATTTTTAACATTTCATTTAAATGTCGGCTCTTAGCAGGTGTATTTAACTAATTAAAACAGTCCTATTTGAGAGAAGAACTATTCTTTACTTTTAGCAAGATACAATTTTTTGTATGTTTTATTGTATTTTGCCTTATCAGTAATTTCTTGATGTTTAAAAGGATAGAAATGAAATTACATGTGTAAATTAAAATTTTTAAAGAAGATAATATTGTCCGTTAGCATTAAATATACAAAAAAAATCAACATATCTTTTTTTTACTAACTAGTTTTTTTATTTTAATGACAAAAATTTTGCTTACTATATAACTTATTAAATTGTTTGATTTTAGAAATATTTTTAAATATTATTCTTTTGAAAGTTTAAACATTGTATTACAGATCTTATATACGACAATAATCAGTTAATTTAAATATAGTACAATGTTCTACAGATATAAATTATATAACAATTTCTGCTTTATAGAAAATCTTGTAAAAAATGTTATCAATATATATAAAAAGTTTGAATTTGAGCATGTTTTTATTTTTTAGCCCCTCTTTTTTTAAAATTCTTTGTATTTTTCAAATACAAGTAGCATAAGTGTAGGGTTTATTTTTTTAAGAACAGCACAGTGTTTTCGTTCATTTTCCCTTGCTTTTATTTGGTTAAATTAATCTTATATAAGGTGTATATAGCAAATTTTAATTTATAATAAAGAAAAGTCATTTTGTAATATAAATTAATGAGTACAGGCATGAAGTTGCATCATACAAAACAAATGTAAGAACACACATTATTTTGATCCCGTTAAAAACGGGATAGCGTAAGCTAGTCTAACTATATAAAAAGTTTGAATCTGAATATCTATTTATTTTTTAACCCTTCTTTTTAAGAAATTTGTAAAATTCTCTGTATTTTTTTTTAAGAACGAGTAGCATAAGTGTAGGCTTTATTTTTCTAAGCACAAAACGGTGTTTTTGTGCATTTTTCTTGCTTTTATTTAGTTATTATAATCTTATACAAGATGTCTTTAGCAAATTTTAATTTATAATAAAAAACGTCAGTTTGTCATTAAAAATAATAAGTATACTCATGAAGGCGTATTAAATCCATTAAAAAGAAAGAACACACATTAAATTTATGCTCCCGTTTTAAACGGGATGGCGCAAGCTAGTCAATATATATAAAAAGTTTGAATTTGAACATTTTTTTATTTTTTAACCCTTCTTTTTTAAAAATTTAAAAATTCTTTGTATTTTTTATTAGAACTCAGTAGCATAAGTTTTATGTTTATTTTTCTAGCACCGAACGGTGTTTTTGTGCATTTTCCCTTGCTTTTATTTAGATATTAGTTTTATACAGGTTTATATAGCAAATTTTAATTTATAATAAAAAAGCCATTTTGTAATTAAAAATAATAAGTATACGCATAAAGGCTCATTTAATTCATTTAAAATAAATGAATTCATAATATTTGTGATCCCGTTTCAAACGGGATAGCGCAAGCTAGTCTGTATATATAAAAAGTTTGAATCTAAGCATTTTTTTATTTTTTAACCCTTTTTTTTAGAAATTTGTAAAATTCTGTTTTAATTTTTTATTTTAAAGCATTACAC